>NW_026776617.1:0-67172 GCF_030936135.1 Gavia stellata | reverse complement strand
TAATTCACCAACGAAATTACGAACGTCCAGGGATTGCTCCTACACTAAAGGTGCCAGCCCTGAAAGCTCTTGCTGGTCCTCATCTCCCACTGGTAACCTCTCAAACGAACCACAAACACTTGGGCTCTGAACTTGTTTAGCCTACTAAAACTTCCAACGTACACAGCCTCTCCTGCTCAATCTGGCCAAAATTCACCAACGAAATTACGAACGTCCAGGGATTGCTCCTACACTAAAGGTGCCAGCCCTGAAAGCTCTTGCTGGTCCTCATCTCCCACTGGTAACCTCTCAAACGAACCACAAACACTTGGGCTCTGAACTTGTTTAGCCTACTAAAACTTCCAACGTACACAGCCTCTCCTGCTCAATCTGGCCAGAGCTCAACACCGACATTGCGAACGTCCAGGGATTGCTCCTACACTAAAGGTGCCAGCCCTGAAAGCTCTTGCTGGTCCTCATCTCCCACTGGTAACCTCTCAAATGAACCACAAACAATTGGGCTCTGAACTTGTTTCGCCTACTAAAACTTCCAACGTACACAGCCTCTCCTGCTCAATCTGGCCAGAGCTCAACACCGACATTGCGAACGTCCAGGGATTGCTCCTACACTAAAGGTGCCAGCCCTGAAAGCTCTTGCTGGTCCTCATCTCCCACTGGTAACCTCTCAAACGAACCACAAACACTTGGGCTCTGAACTTGTTTCGCCTACTAAAACTTCCAACGTACACAGCCTCTCCTGCTCAATCTGGCCAGAGCTCAACACCGACATTGCGAACGTCCAGGGATTGCTCCTACACTAAAGGTGCCAGCCCTGAAAGCTCTTGCTGGTCCTCATCTCCCACTGGTAACCTCTCAAACGAACCACAAACACTTGGGCTCTGAACTTGTTTAGCTTACTAAAACTTCCAACGTACACAGCCTCTCCGGCTCAATCTGGCCAGAGCTCAACACCGACATTGCGAACGTCCAGGGATTGCTCCTACACTAAAGGTGCCAGCCCTGAAAGCTCTTGCTGGTCCTCATCTCCCACTGGTAACCTCTCAAACGAACCACAAACACTTGGGCTCTGAACTTGTTTAGCCTACTAAAACTTCCAACGTACACAGCCTCTCCTGCTCAATCTGGCCAGAGCTCAACACCGACATTGCGAACGTCCAGGGATTGCTCCTACACTAAAGGTGCCAGCCCTGAAAGCTCTTGCTGGTCCTCATCTCCCACTGGTAACCTCTCAAACGAACCACAAACACTTGGGCTCTGAACTTGTTTAGCCTACTAAAACTTCCAACGTACACAGCCTCTCCTGCTCAATCTGGCCAGAGCTCAACACCGACATTGCGAACGTCCAGGGATTGCTCCTACACTAAAGGTGCCAGCCCTGAAAGCTCTTGCTGGTCCTCATCTCCCACTGGTAACCTCTCAAATGAACCACAAACACTTGGGCTCTGAACTTGTTTAGCCTACTAAAACTTCCAACGTACACAGCCTCTCCTGCTCAATCTGGCCAGAGCTCAACACCGAAATTGCGAACGTCCAGGGATTGCTCCTACACTAAAGGTGCCAGCCCTGAAAGCTCTTGCTGGTCCTCATCTCCCACTGGTAACCTCTCAAACGAACCACAAACACTTGGGCTCTGAACTTGTTTAGCCTACTAAAACTTCCAACGTACACAGCCTCTCCTGCTCAATCTGGCCAGAGCTCAACACCGAAATTGCGAACGTCCAGGGATTGCTCCTACACTAAAGGTGCCAGCCCTGAAAGCTCTTGCTGGTCCTCATCTCCCACTGGTAACCTCTCAAACGAACCACAAACACTTGGGCTCTGAACTTGTTTAGCCTACTAAAACTTCCAACGTACACAGCCTCTCCTGCTCAATCTGGCCAGAGCTCAACACCGACATTGCGAACGTCCAGGGATTGCTCCTACACTAAAGGTGCCAGCCCTGAAAGCTCTTGCTGGTCCTCATCTCCCACTGGTAACCTCTCAAATGAACCACAAACAATTGGGCTCTGAACTTGTTTCGCCTACTAAAACTTCCAACGTACACAGCCTCTCCTGCTCAATCTGGCCAGAGCTCAACACCGACATTGCGAACGTCCAGGGATTGCTCCTACACTAAAGGTGCCAGCCCTGAAAGCTCTTGCTGGTCCTCATCTCCCAATGGTAACCTCTCAAACGAACCACAAACACTTGGGCTCTGAACTTGTTTAGCCTACTAAAACTTCCAACGTACACAGCCTCTCCTGCTCAATCTGGCCAGAGCTCAACACCGACATTGCGAACGTCCAGGGATTGCTCCTACACTAAAGGTGCCAGCCCTGAAAGCTCTTGCTGGTCCTCATCTCCCACTGGTAACCTCTCAAACGAACCACAAACACTTGGGCTCTGAACTTGTTTAGCCTACTAAAACTTCCAACGTACACAGCCTCTCCTGCTCAATCTGGCCAAAATTCACCAACGAAATTACGAACGTCCAGGGATTGCTCCTACACTAAAGGTGCCAGCCCTGAAAGCTCTTGCTGGTCCTCATCTCCCACTGGTAACCTCTCAAACGAACCACAAACACTTGGGCTCTGAACTTGTTTCGCCTACTAAAACTTCCAACGTACACAGCCTCTCCTGCTCAATCTGGCCAGAGCTCAACACCGACATTGCGAACGTCCAGGGATTGCTCCTACACTAAAGGTGCCAGCCCTGAAAGCTCTTGCTGGTCCTCATCTCCCACTGGTAACCTCTCAAACGAACCACAAACACTTGGGCTCTGAACTTGTTTAGCCTACTAAAACTTCCAACGTACACAGCCTCTCCTGCTCAATCTGGCCAGAGCTCAACACCGAAATTGCGAACGTCCAGGGATTGCTCCTACACTAAAGGTGCCAGCCCTGAAAGCTCTTGCTGGTCCTCATCTCCCACTGGTAACCTCTCAAACGAACCACAAACACTTGGCTCTGAACTTGTTTAGCCTACTAAAACTTCCAACGTACACAGCCTCTCCTGCTCAATCTGGCCAAAATTCACCAACGAAATTACGAACGTCCAGGGATTGCTCCTACACTAAAGGTGCCAGCCCTGAAAGCTCTTGCTGGTCCTCATCTCCCACTGGTAACCTCTCAAACGAACCACAAACACTTGGGCTCTGAACTTGTTTAGCCTACTAAAACTTCCAACGTACACAGCCTCTCCTGCTCAATCTGGCCAGAGCTCAACACCGAAATTGCGAACGTCCAGGGATTGCTCCTACACTAAAGGTGCCAGCCCTGAAAGCTCTTGCTGGTCCTCATCTCCCACTGGTAACCTCTCAAACGAACCACAAACACTTGGGCTCTGAACTTGTTTAGCCTACTAAAACTTCCAACGTACACAGCCTCTCCTGCTCAATCTGGCCAGAGCTCAACACCGACATTGCGAACGTCCAGGGATTGCTCCTACACTAAAGGTGCCAGCCCTGAAAGCTCTTGCTGGTCCTCATCTCCCACTGGTAACCTCTCAAACGAACCACAAACACTTGGGCTCTGAACTTGTTTAGCCTACTAAAACTTCCAACGTACACAGCCTCTCCTGCTCAATCTGGCCAGAGCTCAACACCGAAATTGCGAACGTCCAGGGATTGCTCCTACACTAAAGGTGCCAGCCCTGAAAGCTCTTGCTTGTCCTCATCTCCCACTGGTAACCTCTCAAACGAACCACAAACACTTGGGCTCTAAACTTGTTTAGCCTACTAAAACTTCCAACGTACACAGCCTCTCCTGCTCAATCTGGCCAAAATTCACCAACGAAATTACGAACGTCCAGGGATTGCTCCTACACTAAAGGTGCCAGCCCTGAAAGCTCTTGCTGGTCCTCATCTCCCACTGGTAACCTCTCAAACGAACCACAAACACTTGGCCTCTGAACTTGTTTCGCCTACTAAAACTTCCAACGTACACAGCCTCTCCTGCTCAATCTGGCCAGAGCTCAACACCGACATTGCGAACGTCCAGGGATTGCTCCTACACTAAAGGTGCCAGCCCTGAAAGCTCTTGCTGGTCCTCATCTCCCACTGGTAACCTCTCAAACGAACCGCAAACACTTGGGCTCTGAACTTTTTTAGCCTACTAAAACTTCCAACGTACACAGCCTCTCCTGCTCAATCTGGCCAGAGCTCAACACCGAAATTGCGAACGTCCAGGGATTGCTCCTACACTAAAGGTGCCAGCCCTGAAAGCTCTTGCTGGTCCTCATCTCCCACTGGTAACCTCTCAAACGAACCACAAACACTTGGGCTCTGAACTTGTTTAGCCTACTAAAACTTCCAACGTACACAGCCTCTCCTGCTCAATCTGGCCAGAGCTCAACACCGACATTGCGAACGTCCAGGGATTGCTCCTACACTAAAGGTGCCAGCCCTGAAAGCTCTTGCTGGTCCTCATCTCCCACTGGTAACCTCTCAAACGAACCACAAACACTTGGGCTCTGAACTTGTTTAGCCTACTAAAACTTCCAACGTACACAGCCTCTCCTGCTCAATCTGGCCAGAGCTCAACACCGACATTGCGAACGTCCAGGGATTGCTCCTACACTAAAGGTGCCAGCCCTGAAAGCTCTTGCTGGTCCTCATCTCCCACTGGTAACCTCTCAAACGAACCACAAACACTTGGGCTCTGAACTTGTTTAGCCTACTAAAACTTCCAACGTACACAGCCTCTCCTGCTCAATCTGGCCAGAGCTCAACACCGACATTGCGAACGTCCAGGGATTGCTCCTACACTAAAGGTGCCAGCCCTGAAAGCTCTTGCTGGTCCTCATCTCCCACTGGTAACCTCTCAAACGAACCACAAACACTTGGGCTCTGAACTTGTTTAGCCTACTAAAACTTCCAACGTACACAGCCTCTCCTGCTCAATCTGGCCAAAATTCACCAACGAAATTACGAACGTCCAGGGATTGCTCCTACACTAAAGGTGCCAGCCCTGAAAGCTCTTGCTGGTCCTCATCTCCCACTGGTAACCTCTCAAACGAACCACAAACACTTGGGCTCTGAACTTGCTTAGCCTACTAAAACTTCCAACGTACACAGCCTCTCCTGCTCAATCTGGCCAGAGCTCAACACCGACATTGCGAATGTCCAGCGATTGCTCCTACACTAAAGGTGCCAGCCCTGAAAGCTCTTGCTGGTCCTCATCTCCCACTGGTAACCTCTCAAACGAACCGCAAACACTTGGGCTCTGAACTTGTTTAGCCTACTAAAACTTCCAACATACACAGCCTCTCCTGCTCAATCTGGCCAGAGCTCAACACCGAAATTGCGAACGTCCAGGGATTGCTCCTACACTAAAGGTGCCAGCCCTGAAAGCTCTTGCTGGTCCTCATCTCCCACTGGTAACCTCTCAAACGAACCACAAACACTTGGGCTCTGAACTTGTTTCGCCTACTAAAACTTCCAACGTACACAGCCTCTCCTGCTCAATCTGGCCAAAATTCACCAACGAAATTACGAACGTCCAGGGATTGCTCCTACACTAAAGGTGCCAGCCCTGAAAGCTCTTGCTGGTCCTCATCTCCCACTGGTAACCTCTCAAACGAACCACAAACACTTGGGCTCTCAACTTGTTTAGCCTACTAAAACTTCCAACGTACACAGCATCTCCTGCTCAATCTGGCCAGAGCTCAACACCGAAATTGCGAACGTCCAGGGATTGCTCCTACACTAAAGGTGCCAGCCCTGAAAGCTCTTGCTGGTCCTCATCTCCCACTGGTATCCTCTCAAACGAACCACAAACACTTGGGCTCTGAACTTGTTTAGCCTACTAAAACTTCCAACGTACACAGCCTCTCCTGCTCAATCTGGCCAGAGCTCAACACCGACATTGCGAACGTCCAGGGATTGCTCCTACACTAAAGGTGCCAGCCCTGAAAGCTCTTGCTGGTCCTCATCTCCCACTGGTAACCTCTCAAACGAACCACAAACACTTGGGCTCTAAACTTGTTTAGCCTACTAAAACTTCCAACGTACACAGCCTCTCCTGCTCAATCTGGCCAAAATTCACCAACGAAATTACGAACGTCCAGGGATTGCTCCTACACTAAAGGTGCCAGCCCTGAAAGCTCTTGCTGGTCCTCATCTCCCACTGGTAACCTCTCAAACGAACCACAAACACTTGGGCTCTGAACTTGTTTAGCCTACTAAAACTTCCAACGTACACAGCCTCTCCTGCTCAATCTGGCCAGAGCTCAACACCGAAATTGCGAACGTCCAGGGATTGCTCCTACACTAAAGGTGCCAGCCCTGAAAGCTCTTGCTGGTCCTCATCTCCCACTGGTAACCTCTCAAACGAACCACAAACACTTGGGCTCTGAACTTGTTTAGCCTACTAAAACTTCCAACGTACACAGCCTCTCCTGCTCAATCTGGCCAAAATTCACCAACGAAATTACGAACGTCCAGGGATTGCTCCTACACTAAAGGTGCCAGCCCTGAAAGCTCTTGCTGGTCCTCATCTCCCACTGGTAACCTCTCAAACGAACCACAAACACTTGGGCTCTGAACTTGTTTAGCCTACTAAAACTTCCAACGTACACAGCCTCTCCTGCTCAATCTGGCCAGAGCTCAACACCGACATTGCGAACGTCCAGGGATTGCTCCTACACTAAAGGTGCCAGCCCTGAAAGCTCTTGCTGGTCCTCATCTCCCACTGGTAACCTCTCAAATGAACCACAAACAATTGGGCTCTGAACTTGTTTCGCCTACTAAAACTTCCAACGTACACAGCCTCTCCTGCTCAATCTGGCCAGAGCTCAACACCGACATTGCGAACGTCCAGGGATTGCTCCTACACTAAAGGTGCCAGCCCTGAAAGCTCTTGCTGGTCCTCATCTCCCACTGGTAACCTCTCAAACGAACCACAAACACTTGGGCTCTGAACTTGTTTAGCCTACTAAAACTTCCAACGTACACAGCCTCTCCTGCTCAATCTGGCCAGAGCTCAACACCGACATTGCGAACGTCCAGGGATTGCTCCTACACTAAGGTGCCAGCCCTGAAAGCTCTTGCTGGTCCTCATCTCCCACTGGTAACCTCTCAAACGAACCACAAACACTTGGGCTCTGAACTTGTTTAGCCTACTAAAACTTCCAACGTACACAGCCTCTCCTGCTCAATCTGGCCAGAGCTCAACACCGACATTGCGAACGTCCAGGGATTGCTCCTACACTAAAGGTGCCAGCCCTGAAAGCTCTTGCTGGTCCTCATCTCCCACTGGTAACCTCTCAAACGAACCACAAACACTTGGGCTCTGAACTTGTTTAGCCTACTAAAACTTCCAACGTACACAGCCTCTCCTGCTCAATCTGGCCAGAGCTCAACACCGAAATTGCGAACGTCCAGGGATTGCTCCTACACTAAAGGTGCCAGCCCTGAAAGCTCTTGCTGGTCCTCATCTCCCACTGGTAACCTCTCAAACGAACCACAAACACTTGGGCTCTGAACTTGTTTAGCCTACTAAAACTTCCAACGTACACAGCCTCTCCTGCTCAATCTGGCCAGAGCTCAACACCGACATTGCGAACGTCCAGGGATTGCTCCTACACTAAAGGTGCCAGCCCTGAAAGCTCTTGCTGGTCCTCATCTCCCACTGGTAACCTCTCAAACGAACCACAAACACTTGGGCTCTGAACTTGTTTAGCCTACTAAAACTTCCAACGTACACAGCCTCTCCTGCTCAATCTGGCCAGAGCTCAACACCGAAATTGCGAACGTCCAGGGATTGCTCCTACACTAAAGGTGCCAGCCCTGAAAGCTCTTGCTGGTCCTCATCTCCCACTGGTAACCTCTCAAACGAACCACAAACACTTGGGCTCTGAACTTGTTTAGCCTACTAAAACTTCCAACGTACACAGCCTCTCCTGCTCAATCTGGCCAGAGCTCAACACCGATATTGCGAACGTCCAGGGATTGCTCCTACACTAAAGGTGCCAGCCCTGAAAGCTCTTGCTGGTCCTCATCTCCCACTGGTAACCTCTCAAACGAACCACAAACACTTGGGCTCTGAACTTGTTTAGCCTACTAAAACTTCCAACGTACACAGCCTCTCCTGCTCAATCTGGCCAGAGCTCAACACCGACATTGCGAACGTCCAGGGATTGCTCCTACACTAAAGGTGCCAGCCCTGAAAGCTCTTGCTGGTCCTCATCTCCCACTGGTAACCTCTCAAATGAACCACAAACAATTGGGCTCTGAACTTGTTTCGCCTACTAAAACTTCCAACGTACACAGCCTCTCCTGCTCAATCTGGCCAGAGCTCAACACCGACATTGCGAACGTCCAGGGATTGCTCCTACACTAAAGGTGCCAGCCCTGAAAGCTCTTGCTGGTCCTCATCTCCCACTGGTAACCTCTCAAACGAACCACAAACACTTGGGCTCTGAACTTGTTTAGCCTACTAAAACTTCCAACGTACACAGCCTCTCCTGCTCAATCTGGCCAGAGCTCAACACCGACATTGCGAACGTCCAGGGATTGCTCCTACACTAAAGGTGCCAGCCCTGAAAGCTCTTGCTGGTCCTCATCTCCCACTGGTAACCTCTCAAACGAACCACAAACACTTGGGCTCTGAACTTGTTTAGCCTACTAAAACTTCCAACGTACACAGCCTCTCCTGCTCAATCTGGCCAGAGCTTAACACCGATATTGCGAACGTCCAGGGATTGCTCCTACACTAAAGGTGCCAGCCCTGAAAGCTCTTGCTGGTCCTCATCTCCCACTGGTAACCTCTCAAACGAACCACAAACACTTGGGCTCTGAACTTGTTTCGCCTACTAAAACTTCCAACGTACACAGCCTCTCCTGCTCAATCTGGCCAAAATTAACCAACGAAATTACGAACGTCCAGGGATTGCTCCTACACTAAAGGTGCCAGCCCTGAAAGCTCTTGCTGGTCCTCATCTCCCACTGGTAACCTCTCAAACGAACCACAAACACTTGGGCTCTGAACTTGTTTAGCCTACTAAAACTTCCAACGTACACAGCCTCTCCTGCTCAATCTGGCCAGAGCTCAACACCGACATTGCGAACGTCCAGGGATTGCTCCTACACTAAAGGTGCCAGCCCTGAAAGCTCTTGCTGGTCCTCATCTCCCACTGGTAACCTCTCAAACGAACCACAAACACTTGGGCTCTGAACTTGTTTAGCCTACTAAAACTTCCAACGTACACAGCCTCTCCTGCTCAATCTGGCCAGAGCTCAACACCGACATTGCGAACGTCCAGGGATTGCTCCTACACTAAAGGTGCCAGCCCTGAAAGCTCTTGCTGGTCCTCATCTCCCACTGGTAACCTCTCAAACGAACCACAAACACTTGGCCTCTGAACTTGTTTAGCCTACTAAAACTTCCAACGTACACAGCCTCTCCTGCTCAATCTGGCCAGAGCTCAACACCAACATTGCGAACGTCCAGGGATTGCTCCTACACTAAAGGTGCCAGCCCTGAAAGCTCTTGCTGGTCCTCATCTCCCACTGGTAACCTCTCAAACGAACCACAAACACTTGGGCTCTGAACTTGTTTAGCCTACTAAAACTTCCAACGTACACAGCCTCTCCTGCTCAATCTGGCCAAAATTCACCAACGAAATTACGAACGTCCAGGGATTGCTCCTACACTAAAGGTGCCAGCCCTGAAAGCTCTTGCTGGTCCTCATCTCCCACTGGTAACCTCTCAAACGAACCACAAACACTTGGGCTCTGAACTTGTTTCGCCTACTAAAACTTCCAACGTACACAGCCTCTCCTGCTCAATCTGGCCAGAGCTCAACACCGACATTGCGAACGTCCAGGGATTGCTCCTACACTAAAGGTGCCAGCCCTGAAAGCTCTTGCTGGTCCTCATCTCCCACTGGTGACCTCTCAAACGAACCACAAACACTTGGGCTCTGAACTTGTTTAGCCTACTAAAACTTCCAACGTACACAGCCTCTCCTGCTCAATCTGGCCAGAGCTCAACACCGACATTGCGAACGTCCAGGGATTGCTCCTACACTAAAGGTGCCAGCCCTGAAAGCTCTTGCTGGTCCTCATCTCCCACTGGTAACCTCTCAAACGAACCACAAACACTTGGGCTCTCAACTTGTTTAGCCTACTAAAACTTCCAACGTACACAGCCTCTCCTGCTCAATCTGGCCAGAGCTCAACACCGACATTGCGAACGTCCAGGGATTGCTCCTACACTAAAGGTGCCAGCCCTGAAAGCTCTTGCTGGTCCTCATCTCCCACTGGTAACCTCTCAAACGAACCACAAACACTTGGGCTCTGAACTTGTTTAGCCTACTAAAACTTCCAACGTACACAGCCTCTCCTGCTCAATCTGGCCAGAGCTTAACACCGATATTGCGAACGTCCAGGGATTGCTCCTACACTAAAGGTGCCAGCCCTGAAAGCTCTTGCTGGTCCTCATCTCCCACTGGTAACCTCTCAAACGAACCACAAACACTTGGGCTCTGAACTTGTTTAGCCTACTAAAACTTCCAACGTACACAGCCTCTCCTGCTCAATCTGGCCAGAGCTCAACACCGACATTGCGAACGTCCAGGGATTGCTCCTACACTAAAGGTGCCAGCCCTGAAAGCTCTTGCTGGTCCTCATCTCCCACTGGTAACCTCTCAAATGAACCACAAACAATTGGGCTCTGAACTTGTTTCGCCTACTAAAACTTCCAACGTACACAGCCTCTCCTGCTCAATCTGGCCAGAGCTCAACACCGACATTGCGAACGTCCAGGGATTGCTCCTACACTAAAGGTGCCAGCCCTGAAAGCTCTTGCTGGTCCTCATCTCCCACTGGTAACCTCTCAAATGAACCACAAACAATTGGGTTCTGAACTTGTTTCGCCTACTAAAACTTCCAACGTACACAGCCTCTCCTGCTCAATCTGGCCAGAGCTCAACACCGACATTGCGAACGTCCAGGGATTGCTCCTACACTAAAGGTGCCAGCCCTGAAAGCTCTTGCTGGTCCTCATCTCCCACTGGTAACCTCTCAAACGAACCACAAACACTTGGGCTCTGAACTTGTTTAGCCTACTAAAACTTCCAACGTACACAGCCTCTCCTGCTCAATCTGGCCAGAGCTCAACACCGACATTGCGAACGTCCAGGGATTGCTCCTACACTAAAGGTGCCAGCCCTGAAAGCTCTTGCTGGTCCTCATCTCCCACTGGTAACCTCTCAAACGAACCACAAACACTTGGCCTCTGAACTTGTTTAGCCTACTAAAACTTCCAACGTACACAGCCTCTCCTGCTCAATCTGGCCAGAGCTCAACACCGATATTGCGAACGTCCAGGGATTGCTCCTACACTAAAGGTGCCAGCCCTGAAAGCTCTTGCTGGTCCTCATCTCCCACTGGTAACCTCTCAAACGAACCACAAACACTTGGGCTCTGAACTTGTTTAGCCTACTAAAACTTCCAACGTACACAGCCTCTCCTGCTCAATCTGGCCAGAGCTCAACACCGACATTGCGAACGTCCAGGGATTGCTCCTACACTAAAGGTGCCAGCCCTGAAAGCTCTTGCTGGTCCTCATCTCCCACTGGTAACCTCTCAAACGAACCACAAACACTTGGGCTCTGAACTTGTTTAGCCTACTAAAACTTCCAACGTACACAGCCTCTCCGGCTCAATCTGGCCAGAGCTCAACACCGACATTGCGAACGTCCAGGGATTGCTCCTACACTAAAGGTGCCAGCCCTGAAAGCTCTTGCTGGTCCTCATCTCCCACTGGTAACCTCTCAAACGAACCACAAACACTTGGGCTCTGAACTTGTTTAGCCTACTAAAACTTCCAACGTACACAGCCTCTCCTGCTCAATCTGGCCAGAGCTCAACACCGAAATTGCGAACGTCCAGGGATTGCTCCTACACTAAAGGTGCCAGCCCTGAAAGCTCTTGCTGCTCCTCATCTCCCACTGGTAACCTCTCAAACGAACCACAAACACTTGGGCTCTGAACTTGTTTAGCCTACTAAAACTTCCAACGTACACAGCCTCTCCTGCTCAATCTGGCCAGAGCTCAACACCGATATTGCGAACGTCCAGGGATTGCTCCTACACTAAAGGTGCCAGCCCTGAAAGCTCTTGCTGGTCCTCATCTCCCACTGGTAACCTCTCAAACGAACCGCAAACACTTGGGCTCTGAACTTGTTTAGCCTACTAAAACTTCCAACGTACACAGCCTCTCCTGCTCAATCTGGCCAGACCTCAACACCGAAATTGCGAACGTTCAGGGATTGCTCCTACACTAAAGGTGCCAGCCCTGAAAGCTCTTGCTGGTCCTCATCTCCCACTGGTAACCTCTCAAATGGACCACAAACACTTGGGCTCTGAACTTGTTTCGCCTACTAAAACTTCCAACGTACACAGCCTCTCCTGCTCAATCTGGCCAGAGCTCAACACCGACATTGCGAACGTCCAGCGATTGCTCCTACACTAAAGGGGCCAGCCCTGAAAGCTCTTGCTGGTCCTCATCTCCCACTGGTAACCTCTCAAACGAACCACAAACACTTGGGCTCTGAACTTGTTTAGCCTACTAAAACTTCCAACGTACACAGCCTCTCCTGCTCAATCTGGCCAGAGCTCAACACCGACATTGCGAACGTCCAGGGATTGCTCCTACACTAAAGGTGCCAGCCCTGAAAGCTCTTGCTGGTCCTCATCTCCCACTGGTAACCTCTCAAACGAACCACAAACACTTGGGCTCTGAACTTGTTTCGCCTACTAAAACTTCCAACGTACACAGCCTCTCCTGCTCAATCTGGCCAAAATTCACCAACGAAATTACGAACGTCCAGGGATTGCTCCTACACTAAAGGTGCCAGCCCTGAAAGCTCTTGCTGGTCCTCATCTCCCACTGGTAACCTCTCAAACGAACCACAAACACTTGGGCTCTGAACTTGTTTCGCCTACTAAAACTTCCAACGTACACAGCCTCTCCTGCTCAATCTGGCCAGAGCTCAACACCGACATTGCGAACGTCCAGGGATTGCTCCTACACTAAAGGTGCCAGCCCTGAAAGCTCTTGCTGGTCCTCATCTCCCACTGGTAACCTCTCAAACGAACCACAAACACTTGGGCTCTGAACTTGTTTAGCCTACTAAAACTTCCAACGTACACAGCCTCTCCTGCTCAATCTGGCCAGAGCTCAACACCGACATTGCGAACGTCCAGCGATTGCTCCTACACTAAAGGTGCCAGCCCTGAAAGCTCTTGCTGGTCCTCATCTCCCACTGGTAACCTCTCAAACGAACCACAAACACTTGGGCTCTGAACTTGTTTAGCCTACTAAAACTTCCAACGTACACAGCCTCTCCTGCTCAATCTGGCCAGAGCTCAACACCGAAATTGCGAACGTCCAGCGATTGCTCCTACACTAAAGGTGCCAGCCCTGAAAGCTCTTGCTGGTCCTCATCT
The DNA here is from genome assembly GCF_030936135.1 of Gavia stellata. Classification (NCBI taxonomy): domain Eukaryota; kingdom Metazoa; phylum Chordata; class Aves; order Gaviiformes; family Gaviidae; genus Gavia; species Gavia stellata. The sequence goes on along the minus strand of NW_026776617.1, from coordinate 53,741 downwards.
CCCACTGGTAACCTCTCAAACGAACCACAAACACTTGGGCTCTGAACTTGTTTAGCCTACTAAAACTTCCAACGTACACAGCCTCTCCTGCTCAATCTGGCCAGAGCTCAACACCGACATTGCGAACGTCCAGGGATTGCTCCTACACTAAAGGTGCCAGCCCTGAAAGCTCTTGCTGGTCCTCATCTCCCACTGGTAACCTCTCAAACGAACCACAAACACTTGGGCTCTGAACTTGTTTCGCCTACTAAAACTTCCAACGTACACAGCCTCTCCTGCTCAATCTGGCCAAATTAACCAACGAAATTACGAACGTCCAGGGATTGCTCCTACACTAAAGGTGCCAGCCCTGAAAGCTCTTGCTGGTCCTCATCTCCCACTGGTAACCTCTCAAACGAACCACAAACACTTGGGCTCTGAACTTGTTTCGCCTACTAAAACTTCCAACGTACACAGCCTCTCCTGCTCAATCTGGCCAGAGCTCAACACCGACATTGCGAACGTCCAGGGATTGCTCCTACACTAAAGGTGCCAGCCCTGAAAGCTCTTGCTGGTCCTCATCTCCCACTGGTAACCTCTCAAACGAACCACAAACACTTGGGCTCTGAACTTGTTTAGCCTACTAAAACTTCCAACGTACACAGCCTCTCCTGCTCAATCTGGCCAGAGCTCAACACCGACATTGCGAACGTCCAGGGATTGCTCCTACACTAAAGGTGCCAGCCCTGAAAGCTCTTGCTGGTCCTCATCTCCCACTGGTAACCTCTCAAACGAACCACAAACACTTGGGCTCTGAACTTGTTTAGCCTACTAAAACTTCCAACGTACACAGCCTCTCCTGCTCAATCTGGCCAGAGCTCAACACCAACATTGCGAACGTCCAGGGATTGCTCCTACACTAAAGGTGCCAGCCCTGAAAGCTCTTGCTGGTCCTCATCTCCACTGGTAACCTCTCAAACGAACCACAAACACTTGGGCTCTGAACTTGTTTAGCCTACTAAAACTTCCAACGTACACAGCCTCTCCTGCTCAATCTGGCCAAAATTCACCAACGAAATTACGAACGTCCAGGGATTGCTCCTACACTAAAGGTGCCAGCCCTGAAAGCTCTTGCTGGTCCTCATCTCCCACTGGTAACCTCTCAAACGAACCACAAACACTTGGGCTCTGAACTTGTTTCGCCTACTAAAACTTCCAACGTACACAGCCTCTCCTGCTCAATCTGGCCAGAGCTCAACACCGACATTGCGAACGTCCAGGGATTGCTCCTACACTAAAGGTGCCAGCCCTGAAAGCTCTTGCTGGTCCTCATCTCCCACTGGTGACCTCTCAAACGAACCACAAACACTTGGGCTCTGAACTTGTTTAGCCTACTAAAACTTCCAACGTACACAGCCTCTCCTGCTCAATCTGGCCAGAGCTCAACACCGACATTGCGAACGTCCAGGGATTGCTCCTACACTAAAGGTGCCAGCCCTGAAAGCTCTTGCTGGTCCTCATCTCCCACTGGTAACCTCTCAAACGAACCACAAACACTTGGGCTCTCAACTTGTTTAGCCTACTAAAACTTCCAACGTACACAGCCTCTCCTGCTCAATCTGGCCAGAGCTCAACACCGACATTGCGAACGTCCAGGGATTGCTCCTACACTAAAGGTGCCAGCCCTGAAAGCTCTTGCTGGTCCTCATCTCCCACTGGTAACCTCTCAAACGAACCACAAACTATTGGGCTCTGAACTTGTTTCGCCTACTAAAACTTCCAACGTACACAGCCTCTCCTGCTCAATCTGGCCAGAGCTCAACACCGACATTGCGAACGTCCAGGGATTGCTCCTACACTAAAGGTGCCAGCCCTGAAAGCTCTTGCTGGTCCTCATCTCCCACTGGTAACCTCTCAAACGAACCACAAACACTTGGGCTCTGAACTTGTTTAGCCTACTAAAACTTCCAACGTACACAGCCTCTCCTGCTCAATCTGGCCAGAGCTCAACACCGACATTGCGAACGTCCAGCGATTGCTCCTACACTAAAGGTGCCAGCCCTGAAAGCTCTTGCTGGTCCTCATCTCCCACTGGTAACCTCTCAAACGAACCACAAACACTTGGGCTCTGAACTTGTTTAGCCTACTAAAACTTCCAACGTACACAGCCTCTCCTGCTCAATCTGGCCAGAGCTCAACACCGACATTGCGAACGTCCAGGGATTGCTCCTACACTAAAGGTGCCAGCCCTGAAAGCTCTTGCTGGTCCTCATCTCCCACTGGTAACCTCTCAAACGAACCACAAACACTTGGGCTCTGAACTTGTTTAGCCTACTAAAACTTCCAACGTACACAGCCTCTCCTGCTCAATCTGGCCAGAGCTTAACACCGATATTGCGAACGTCCAGGGATTGCTCCTACACTAAAGGTGCCAGCCCTGAAAGCTCTTGCTGGTCCTCATCTCCCACTGGTAACCTCTCAAACGAACCACAAACACTTGGGCTCTGAACTTGTTTAGCCTACTAAAACTTCCAACGTACACAGCCTCTCCTGCTCAATCTGGCCAGAGCTCAACACCGACATTGCGAACGTCCAGGGATTGCTCCTACACTAAAGGTGCCAGCCCTGAAAGCTCTTGCTGGTCCTCATCTCCCACTGGTAACCTCTCAAATGAACCACAAACAATTGGGCTCTGAACTTGTTTCGCCTACTAAAACTTCCAACGTACACAGCCTCTCCTGCTCAATCTGGCCAGAGCTCAACACCGACATTGCGAACGTCCAGGGATTGCTCCTACACTAAAGGTGCCAGCCCTGAAAGCTCTTGCTGGTCCTCATCTCCCACTGGTAACCTCTCAAACGAACCACAAACACTTGGGCTCTGAACTTGTTTAGCCTACTAAAACTTCCAACGTACACAGCCTCTCCTGCTCAATCTGGCCAGAGCTCAACACCGACATTGCGAACGTCCAGGGATTGCTCCTACACTAAAGGTGCCAGCCCTGAAAGCTCTTGCTGGTCCTCATCTCCCACTGGTAACCTCTCAAACGAACCACAAACACTTGGGCTCTGAACTTGTTTAGCCTACTAAAACTTCCAACGTACACAGCCTCTCCTGCTCAATCTGGCCAGAGCTCAACACCAACATTGCGAACGTCCAGGGATTGCTCCTACACTAAAGGTGCCAGCCCTGAAAGCTCTTGCTGGTCCTCATCTCCCACTGGTAACCTCTCAAACGAACCACAAACACTTGGGCTCTGAACTTGTTTAGCCTACTAAAACTTCCAACGTACACAGACTCTCCTGCTCAATCTGGCCAGAGCTCAACACCGACATTGCGAACGTCCAGGGATTGCTCCTACACTAAAGGTGCCAGCCCTGAAAGCTCTTGCTGGTCCTCATCTCCCACTGGTAACCTCTCAAACGAACCACAAACACTTGGGCTCTGAACTTGTTTAGCCTACTAAAACTTCCAACGTACACAGCCTCTCCTGCTCAATCTGGCCAGAGCTCAACACCGAAATTGCGAACGTCCAGGGATTGCTCCTACACTAAAGGTGCCAGCCCTGAAAGCTCTTGCTGGTCCTCATCTCCCACTGGTAACCTCTCAAACGAACCACAAACACTTGGGCTCTAAACTTGTTTAGCCTACTAAAACTTCCAACGTACACAGCCTCTCCTGCTCAATCTGGCCAGAGCTCAACACCGATATTGCGAACGTCCAGGGATTGCTCCTACACTAAAGGTGCCAGCCCTGAAAGCTCTTGCTGGTCCTCATCTCCCACTGGTAACCTCTCAAACGAACCACAAACACTTGGGCTCTGAACTTGTTTAGCCTACTAAAACTTCCAACGTACACAGCCTCTCCTGCTCAATCTGGCCAGAGCTCAACACCGACATTGCGAACGTCCAGGGATTGCTCCTACACTAAAGGTGCCAGCCCTGAAAGCTCTTGCTGCTCCTCATCTCCCACTGGTAACCTCTCAAACGAACCACAAACACTTGGGCCTCTGAACTTGTTTAGCCTACTAAAACTTCCAACGTACACAGCCTCTCCTGCTCAATCTGGCCAGAGCTCAACACCGAAATTGCGAACGTCCAGGGATTGCTCCTACACTAAAGGTGCCAGCCCTGAAAGCTCTTGCTGGTCCTCATCTCCCACTGGTAACCTCTCAAACGAACCACAAACACTTGGGCTCTGAACTTGTTTCGCCTACTAAAACTTCCAACGTACACAGCCTCTCCTGCTCAATCTGGCCAAATCTCAACAACGAAATTACGAACGTCCAGGGATTGCTCCTACACTAAAGGTGCCAGCCCTGAAAGCTCTTGCTGGTCCTCATCTCCCACTGGTAACCTCTCAAACGAACCACAAACACTTGGCCTCTGAACTTGTTTCGCCTACTAAAACTTCCAACGTACACAGCCTCTCCTGCTCAATCTGGCCAGAGCTCAACACCGACATTGCGAACGTCCAGGGATTGCTCCTACACTAAAGGTGCCAGCCCTGAAAGCTCTTGCTGGTCCTCATCTCCCACTGGTAACCTCTCAAATGAACCACAAACACTTGGGCTCTGAACTTGTTTAGCCTACTAAAACTTCCAACGTACACAGCCTCTCCTGCTCAATCTGGCCAGAGCTCAACACCGACATTGCGAACGTCCAGGGATTGCTCCTACACTAAAGGTGCCAGCCCTGAAAGCTCTTGCTGGTCCTCATCTCCCACTGGTAACCTCTCAAACGAACCACAAACACTTGGGCTCTGAACTTGTTTAGCCTACTAAAACTTCCAACGTACACAGCCTCTCCTGCTCAATCTGGCCAGAGCTCAACACCGACATTGCGAACGTCCAGGGATTGCTCCTACACTAAAGGTGCCAGCCCTGAAAGCTCTTGCTGGTCCTCATCTCCCACTGGTAACCTCTCAAACGAACCACAAACACTTGGGCTCTGAACTTGTTTAGCCTACTAAAACTTCCAACGTACACAGCCTCTCCTGCTCAATCTGGCCAGAGCTCAACACCGAAATTGCGAACGTCCAGGGATTGCTCCTACACTAAAGGTGCCAGCCCTGAAAGCTCTTGCTGGTCCTCATCTCCCACTGGTAACCTCTCAAACGAACCACAAACACTTGGGCTCTGAACTTGTTTCGCCTACTAAAACTTCCAACGTACACAGCCTCTCCTGCTCAATCTGGCCAAAATTCACCAACGAAATTACGAACGTCCAGGGATTGCTCCTACACTAAAGGTGCCAGCCCTGAAAGCTCTTGCTGGTCCTCATCTCCCACTGGTAACCTCTCAAACGAACCACAAACACTTGGCCTCTGAACTTGTTTCGCCTACTAAAACTTCCAACGTACACAGCCTCTCCTGCTCAATCTGTCCAGAGCTCAACACCGACATTGCGAACGTCCAGGGATTGCTCCTACACTAAAGGTGCCAGCCCTGAAAGCTCTTGCTGGTCCTCATCTCCCACTGGTAACCTCTCAAATGAACCACAAACACTTGGGCTCTGAACTTGTTTAGCCTACTAAAACTTCCAACGTACACAGCCTCTCCTGCTCAATCTGGCCAGAGCTCAACACCGACATTGCGAACGTCCAGGGATTGCTCCTACACTAAAGGTGCCAGCCCTGAAAGCTCTTGCTGGTCCTCATCTCCCACTGGTAACCTCTCAAACGAACCACAAACACTTGGGCTCTGAACTTGTTTAGCCTACTAAAACTTCCAACGTACACAGCCTCTCCTGCTCAATCTGGCCAGAGCTCAACACCGACATTGCGAACGTCCAGGGATTGCTCCTACACTAAAGGTGCCAGCCCTGAAAGCTCTTGCTGGTCCTCATCTCCCACTGGTAACCTCTCAAACGAACCACAAACACTTGGGCTCTGAACTTGTTTCGCCTACTAAAACTTCCAACGTACACAGCCTCTCCTGCTCAATCTGGCCAAAATTAACCAACGAAATTACGAACGTCCAGGGATTGCTCCTACACTAAAGGTGCCAGCCCTGAAAGCTCTTGCTGGTCCTCATCTCCCACTGGTAACCTCTCAAACGAACCACAAACACTTGGGCTCTGAACTTGTTTCGCCTACTAAAACTTCCAACGTACACAGCCTCTCCTGCTCAATCTGGCCAGATCTCAACACCGACATTGCGAACGTCCAGGGATTGCTCCTACACTAAAGGTGCCAGCCCTGAAAGCTCTTGCTGGTCCTCATCTCCCACTGGTAACCTCTCAAACGAACCACAAACACTTGGGCTCTGAACTTGTTTAGCCTACTAAAACTTCCAACGTACACAGCCTCTCCTGCTCAATCTGGCCAGAGCTCAACACCGACATTGCGAACGTCCAGGGATTGCTCCTACACTAAAGGTGCCAGCCCTGAAAGCTCTTGCTGGTCCTCATCTCCCACTGGTAACCTCTCAAACGAACCACAAACACTTGGGCTCTGAACTTGTTTAGCCTACTAAAACTTCCAACGTACACAGCCTCTCCTGCTCAATCTGGCCAGAGCTCAACACCGAAATTGCGAACGTCCAGGGATTGCTCCTACACTAAAGGTGCCAGCCCTGAAAGCTCTTGCTGGTCCTCATCTCCCACTGGTAACCTCTCAAACGAACCACAAACACTTGGGCTCTGAACTTGTTTAGCCTACTAAAACTTCCAACGTACACAGCCTCTCCTGCTCAATCTGGCCAGAGCTCAACACCGACATTGCGAACGTCCAGGGATTGCTCCTACACTAAAGGTGCCAGCCCTGAAAGCTCTTGCTGGTCCTCATCTCCCACTGGTAACCTCTCAAACGAACCACAAACACTTGGGCTCTGAACTTGTTTAGCCTACTAAAACTTCCAACGTACACAGCCTCTCCTGCTCAATCTGGCCAGAGCTTAACACCGATATTGCGAACGTCCAGGGATTGCTCCTACACTAAAGGTGCCAGCCCTGAAAGCTCTTGCTGGTCCTCATCTCCCACTGGTAACCTCTCAAACGAACCACAAACACTTGGGCTCTGAACTTGTTTAGCCTACTAAAACTTCCAACGTACACAGCCTCTCCTGCTCAATCTGGCCAGAGCTCAACACCGACATTGCGAACGTCCAGGGATTGCTCCTACACTAAAGGTGCCAGCCCTGAAAGCTCTTGCTGGTCCTCATCTCCCACTGGTAACCTCTCAAATGAACCACAAACAATTGGGCTCTGAACTTGTTTCGCCTACTAAAACTTCCAACGTACACAGCCTCTCCTGCTCAATCTGGCCAGAGCTCAACACCGACATTGCGAACGTCCAGGGATTGCTCCTACACTAAAGGTGCCAGCCCTGAAAGCTCTTGCTGGTCCTCATCTCCCACTGGTAACCTCTCAAACGAACCACAAACACTTGGGCTCTGAACTTGTTTCGCCTACTAAAACTTCCAACGTACACAGCCTCTCCTGCTCAATCTGGCCAAAATTCACCAACGAAATTACGAACGTCCAGGGATTGCTCCTACACTAAAGGTGCCAGCCCTGAAAGCTCTTGCTGGTCCTCATCTCCCACTGGTAACCTCTCAAACGAACCACAAACACTTGGGCTCTGAACTTGTTTAGCCTACTAAAACTTCCAACGTACACAGCCTCTCCTGCTCAATCTGGCCAGAGCTCAACACCGACATTGCGAACGTCCAGGGATTGCTCCTACACTAAAGGTGCCAGCCCTGAAAGCTCTTGCTGGTCCTCATCTCCCACTGGTAACCTCTCAAACGAACCACAAACACTTGGGCTCTGAACTTGTTTAGCCTACTAAAACTTCCAACGTACACAGCCTCTCCTGCTCAATCTGGCCAGAGCTCAACACCGACATTGCGAACGTCCAGGGATTGCTCCTACACTAAAGGTGCCAGCCCTGAAAGCTCTTGCTGGTCCTCATCTCCCACTGGTAACCTCTCAAACGAACCACAAACACTTGGGCTCTGAACTTGTTTAGCCTACTAAAACTTCCAACGTACACAGCCTCTCCTGCTCAATCTGGCCAGAGCTCAACACCGACATTGCGAACGTCCAGCGATTGCTCCTACACTAAAGGTGCCAGCCCTGAAAGCTCTTGCTGGTCCTCATCTCCCACTGGTAACCTCTCAAACGAACCACAAACACTTGGGCTCTGAACTTGTTTAGCCTACTAAAACTTCCAACGTACACAGCCTCTCCTGCTCAATCTGGCCAGAGCTCAACACCGACATTGCGAACGTCCAGCGATTGCTCCTACACTAAAGGTGCCAGCCCTGAAAGCTCTTGCTGGTCCTCATCTCCCACTGGTAACCTCTCAAACGAACCACAAACGCTTGGGCTCTGAACTTGTTTAGCCTACTAAAACTTCCAACGTACACAGCCTCTCCTGCTCAATCTGGCCAGAGCTCAACACCGACATTGCGAACGTCCAGGGATTGCTCCTACACTAAAGGTGCCAGCCCTGAAAGCTCTTGCTGGTCCTCATCTCCCACTGGTAACCTCTCAAACGAACCACAAACACTTGGGCTCTGAACTTGTTTAGCCTACTAAAACTTCCAACGTACACAGCCTCTCCTGCTCAATCTGGCCAGAGCTCAACACCGACATTGCGAACGTCCAGGGATTGCTCCTACACTAAAGGTGCCAGCCCTGAAAGCTCTTGCTGGTCCTCATCTCCCACTGGTAACCTCTCAAACGAACCACAAACACTTGGGCTCTGAACTTGTTTAGCCTACTAAAACTTCCAACGTACACAGCCTCTCCTGCTCAATCTGGCCAGAGCTCAACACCGACATTGCGAACGTCCAGGGATTGCTCCTACACTAAAGGTGCCAGCCCTGAAAGCTCTTGCTGGTCCTCATCTCCCACTGGTAACCTCTCAAATGAACCACAAACAATTGGGCTCTGAACTTGTTTCGCCTACTAAAACTTCCAACGTACACAGCCTCTCCTGCTCAATCTGGCCAGAGCTCAACACCGAAATTGCGAACGTCCAGGGATTGCTCCTACACTAAAGGTGCCAGCCCTGAAAGCTCTTGCTGGTCCTCATCTCCCACTGGTAACCTCTCAAACGAACCACAAACACTTGGGCTCTGAACTTGTTTAGCCTACTAAAACTTCCAACGTACACAGCCTCTCCTGCTCAATCTGGCCAGAGCTCAACACCGACATTGCGAACGTCCAGGGATTGCTCCTACACTAAAGGTGCCAGCCCTGAAAGCTCTTGCTGGTCCTCATCTCCCACTGGTAACCTCTCAAATGAACCACAAACACTTGGGCTCTGAACTTGTTTAGCCTACTAAAACTTCCAACGTACACAGCCTCTCCTGCTCAATCCGGCCAGAGCTCAACACCGAAATTGCGAACGTCCAGCGATTGCTCCTACACTAAAGGTGCCAGCCCTGAAAGCTCTTGCTGGTCCTCATCTCCCACTGGTAACCTCTCAAACGAACCACAAACACTTGGGCTCTGAACTTGTTTAGCCTACTAAAACTTCCAACGTACACAGCCTCTCCTGCTCAATCTGGCCAGAGCTCAACACCGATATTGCGAACGTCCAGGGATTGCTCCTACACTAAAGGTGCCAGCCCTGAAAGCTCTTGCTGGTCCTCATCTCCCACTGGTAACCTCTCAAACGAACCACAAACACTTGGCCTCTGAACTTGTTTAGCCTACTAAAACTTCCAACGTACACAGCCTCTCCTGCTCAATCTGGCCAGAGCTCAACACCGACATTGCGAACGTCCAGCGATTGCTCCTACACTAAAGGTGCCAGCCCTGAAAGCTCTTGCTGGTCCTCATCTCCCACTGGTAACCTCTCAAACGAACCACAAACACTTGGCCTCTGAACTTGTTTAGCCTACTAAAACTTCCAACGTACACAGCCTCTCCTGCTCAATCTGGCCAGAGCTCAACACCGACATTGCGAACGTCCAGGGATTGCTCCTACACTAAAGGTGCCAGCCCTGAAAGCTCTTGCTGGTCCTCATCTCCCACTGGTAACTTCTCAAACGAACCACAAACACTTGGGCTCTGAACTTGTTTAGCCTACTAAAACTTCCAACATACACAGCCTCTCCTGCTCAATCTGGCCAGAGCTCAACACCGAAATTGCGAACGTCCAGGGATTGCTCCTACACTAAAGGTGCCAGCCCTGAAAGCTCTTGCTGGTCCTCATCTCCCACTGGTAACCTCTCAAACGAACCACAAACACTTGGGCTCTGAACTTGTTTCGCCTACTAAAACTTCCAACGTACACAGCCTCTCCTGCTCAATCTGGCCAAAATTCACCAACGAAATTACGAACGTCCAGGGATTGCTCCTACACTAAAGGTGCCAGCCCTGAAAGCTCTTGCTGGTCCTCATCTCCCACTGGTAACCTCTCAAACGAACCACAAACACTTGGGCTCTGAACTTGTTTCGCCTACTAAAACTTCCAACGTACACAGCCTCTCCTGCTCAATCTGGCCAGAGCTCAACACCGACATTGCGAACGTCCAGGGATTGCTCCTACACTAAAGGTGCCAGCCCTGAAAGCTCTTGCTGGTCCTCATCTCCCACTGGTAACCTCTCAAACGAACCACAAACACTTGGGCTCTGAACTTGTTTAGCCTACTAAAACTTCCAACGTACACAGCCTCTCCTGCTCAATCTGGCCAGAGCTCAACACCGAAATTGCGAACGTCCAGCGATTGCTCCTACACTAAAGGTGCCAGCCCTGAAAGCTCTTGCTGGTCCTCATCTCCCACTGGTAACCTCTCAAACGAACCAAAAACACTTGGGCTCTAAACTTGTTTAGCCTACTAAAACTTCCAACGTACACAGCCTCTCCTGCTCAATCTGGCCAAAATTCACCAACGAAATTACGAACGTCCAGGGACTGCTCCTACACTAAAGGTGCCAGCCCTGAAAGCTCTTGCTGGTCCTCATCTCCCACTGGTAACCTCTCAAACGAACCACAAACACTTGGGCTCTGAACTTGTTTAGCCTACTAAAACTTCCAACGTACACAGCCTCTCCTGCTCAATCTGGCCAGAGCTCAACACCGACATTGCGAACGTCCAGCGATTGCTCCTACACTAAAGGTGCCAGCCCTGAAAGCTCTTGCTGCTCCTCATCTCCCACTGGTAACCTCTCAAACGAACCACAAACACTTGGCCTCTGAACTTGTTTAGCCTACTAAAACTTCCAACGTACACAGCCTCTCCTGCTCAATCTGGCCAGAGCTCAACACCGAAATTGCGAACGTCCAGCGATTGCTCCTACACTAAAGGTGCCAGCCCTGAAAGCTCTTGCTGGTCCTCATCTCCCACTGGTAACCTCTCAAACGAACCACAAACGCTTGGGCTCTGAACTTGTTTAGCCTACTAAAACTTCCAACGTACACAGCCTCTCCTGCTCAATCTGGCCAGAGCTCAACACCGACATTGCGAACGTCCAGGGATTGCTCCTACACTAAAGGTGCCAGCCCTGAAAGCTCTTGCTGGTCCTCATCTCCCACTGGTAACCTCTCAAACGAACCACAAACACTTGGGCTCTGAACTTGTTTAGCCTACTAAAACTTCCAACGTACACAGCCTCTCCTGCTCAATCTGGCCAGAGCTCAACACCGACATTGCGAACGTCCAGCGATTGCTCCTACACTAAAGGTGCCAGCCCTGAAAGCTCTTGCTGGTCCTCATCTCCCACTGGTAACCTCTCAAACGAACCACAAACACTTGGGCTCTGAACTTGTTTAGCCTACTAAAACTTCCAACGTACACAGCCTCTCCTGCTCAATCTGGCCAGAGCTCAACACCGACATTGCGAACGTCCAGCGATTGCTCCTACACTAAAGGTGCCAGCCCTGAAAGCTCTTGCTGGTCCTCATCTCCCACTGGTAACCTCTCAAATGAACCACAAACAATTGGGCTCTGAACTTGTTTCGCCTACTAAAACTTCCAACGTACACAGCCTCTCCTGCTCAATCTGGCCAGAGCTCAACACCGACATTGCGAACGTCCAGGGATTGCTCCTACACTAAAGGTGCCAGCCCTGAAAGCTCTTGCTGGTCCTCATCTCCCACTGGTAACCTCTCAAACGAACCACAAACACTTGGGCTCTGAACTTGTTTAGCCTACTAAAACTTCCAACGTACACAGCCTCTCCTGCTCAATCTGGCCAGAGCTCAACACCGACATTGCGAACGTCCAGGGATTGCTCCTACACTAAAGGTGCCAGCCCTGAAAGCTCTTGCTGCTCCTCATCTCCCACTGGTAACCTCTCAAACGAACCACAAACACTTGGGCTCTGAACTTGTTTAGCCTACTAAAACTTCCAACGTACACAGCCTCTCCTGCTCAATCTGGCCAGAGCTCAACACCGAAATTGCGAACGTCCAGCGATTGCTCCTACACTAAAGGTGCCAGCCCTGAAAGCTCTTGCTGGTCCTCATCTCCCACTGGTAACCTCTCAAACGAACCACAAACACTTGGGCTCTGAACTTGTTTAGCCTACTAAAACTTCCAACGTACACAGCCTCTCCTGCTCAATCTGGCCAGAGCTCAACACCGATATTGCGAACGTCCAGGGATTGCTCCTACACTAAAGGTGCCAGCCCTGAAAGCTCTTGCTGGTCCTCATCTCCCACTGGTAACCTCTCAAACGAACCACAAACACTTGGGCTCTGAACTTGTTTTGCCTACTAAAACTTCCAACGTACACAGCCTCTCCTGCTCAATCTGGCCAGAGCTCAACACCGACACTGCGAACGTCCAGCGATTGCTCCTACACTAAAGGTGCCAGCCCTGAAAGCTCTTGCTGGTCCTCATCTCCCACTGGTAACCTCTCAAACGAACCACAAACACTTGGGCTCTGAACTTGTTTAGCCTACTAAAACTTCCAACGTACACAGCCTCTCCTGCTCAATCTGGCCAGAGCTCAACACCGACATTGCGAACGTCCAGGGATTGCTCCTACACTAAAGGTGCCAGCCCTGAAAGCTCTTGCTGGTCCTCATCTCCCACTGGTAACTTCTCAAACGAACCACAAACACTTGGGCTCTGAACTTGTTTAGCCTACTAAAACTTCCAACATACACAGCCTCTCCTGCTCAATCTGGCCAGAGCTCAACACCGAAATTGCGAACGTCCAGGGATTGCTCCTACACTAAAGGTGCCAGCCCTGAAAGCTCTTGCTGGTCCTCATCTCCCACTGGTAACCTCTCAAACGAACCACAAACACTTGGGCTCTGAACTTGTTTCGCCTACTAAAACTTCCAACGTACACAGCCTCTCCTGCTCAATCTGGCCAAAATTCACCAACGAAATTACGAACGTCCAGGGATTGCTCCTACACTAAAGGTGCCAGCCCTGAAAGCTCTTGCTGGTCCTCATCTCCCACTGGTAACCTCTCAAACGAACCACAAACACTTGGGCTCTGAACTTGTTTCGCCTACTAAAACTTCCAACGTACACAGCCTCTCCTGCTCAATCTGGCCAGAGCTCAACACCGACATTGCGAACGTCCAGGGATTGCTCCTACACTAAAGGTGCCAGCCCTGAAAGCTCTTGCTGGTCCTCATCTCCCACTGGTAACCTCTCAAACGAACCACAAACACTTGGGCTCTGAACTTGTTTAGCCTACTAAAACTTCCAACGTACACAGCCTCTCCTGCTCAATCTGGCCAGAGCTCAACACCGACATTGCGAACGTCCAGCGATTGCTCCTACACTAAAGGTGCCAGCCCTGAAAGCTCTTGCTGGTCCTCATCTCCCACTGGTAACCTCTCAAACGAACCAAAAACACTTGGGCTCTAAACTTGTTTAGCCTACTAAAACTTCCAACGTACACAGCCTCTCCTGCTCAATCTGGCCAAAATTCACCAACGAAATTACGAACGTCCAGGGACTGCTCCTACACTAAAGGTGCCAGCCCTGAAAGCTCTTGCTGGTCCTCATCTCCCACTGGTAACCTCTCAAACGAACCACAAACACTTGGGCTCTGAACTTGTTTAGCCTACTAAAACTTCCAACGTACACAGCCTCTCCTGCTCAATCTGGCCAGAGCTCAACACCAACATTGCGAACGTCCAGGGATTGCTCCTCTACACTAAAGGTGCCAGCCCTGAAAGCTCTTGCTGGTCCTCATCTCCCACTGGTAACCTCTCAAACGAACCACAAACACTTGGGCTCTGAACTTGTTTAGCCTACTAAAACTTCCAACGTACACAGCCTCTCCTGCTCAATCTGGCCAAAATTCACCAACGAAATTACGAACGTCCAGGGATTGCTCCTACACTAAAGGTGCCAGCCCTGAAAGCTCTTGCTGGTCCTCATCTCCCACTGGTAACCTCTCAAACGAACCACAAACACTTGGGCTCTGAACTTGTTTAGCCTACTAAAACTTCCAACGTACACAGCCTCTCCTGCTCAATCTGGCCAGAGCTCAACACCGATATGCGAACGTCCAGCGATTGCTCCTACACTAAAGGTGCCAGCCCTGAAAGCTCTTGCTGGTCCTCATCTCCCACTGGTAACCTCTCAAACGAACCGCAAACACTTGGGCTCTGAACTTGTTTAGCCTACTAAAACTTCCAACATACACAGCCTCTCCTGCTCAATCTGGCCAGAGCTCAACACCGAAATTGCGAACGTTCCAGGGATTGCTCCTACACTAAAGGTGCCAGCCCTGAAAGCTCTTGCTGGTCCTCATCTCCCACTGGTAACCTCTCAAACGAACCACAAACATTTGGGCTCTAAACTTGTTTAGCCTACTAAAACTTCCAACGTACCAGCCTCTCCTGCTCAATCTGGCCAAATTCACCAACGAAATTACGAACGTCCAGGGATTGCTCCTACACTAAAGGTGCCAGCCCTGAAAGCTCTTGCTGGTCCTCATCTCCCACTGGTAACCTCTCAAACGAACCACAAACACTTGGGCTCTGAACTTGTTTAGCCTACTAAAACTTCCAACGTACACAGCCTCTCCTGCTCAATCTGGCCAGAGCTCAACACCGACATTGCGAACGTCCAGGGATTGCTCCTACACTAAAGGTGCCAGCCCTGAAAGCTCTTGCTGGTCCTCATCTCCCACTGGTAACCTCTCAAACGAACCACAAACACTTGGGCTCTGAACTTGTTTAGCCTACTAAAACTTCCAACGTACACAGCCTCTCCTGCTCAATCTGGCCAGAGCTCAACACCGACATTGCGAACGTCCAGGATTGCTCCTACACTAAAGGTGCCAGCCCTGAAAGCTCTTGCTGGTCCTCATCTCCACTGGTAACCTCTCAAACGAACCACAAACACTTGGGCTCTGAACTTGTTTAGCCTACTAAAACTTCCAACGTACACAGCCTCTCCTGCTCAATCTGGCCAGAGCTCAACACCGACATTGCGAACGTCCAGGGATTGCTCCTACACTAAAGGTGCCAGCCCTGAAAGCTCTTGCTGGTCCTCATCTCCCACTGGTAACCTCTCAAATGAACCACAAACACTTGGGCTCTGACTTGTTTCGCCTACTAAAACTTCCAACGTACACAGCCTCTCCTGCTCAATCTGGCCAGAGCTCAACACCGACATTGCGAACGTCCAGGGATTGCTCCTACACTAAAGGTGCCAGCCCTGAAAGCTCTTGCTGGTCCTCATCTCCCACTGGTAACCTCTCAAACGAACCACAAACACTTGGGCTCTGAACTTGTTTAGCCTACTAAAACTTCCAACGTACACAGCCTCTCCTGCTCAATCTGGCCAGAGCTCAACACCGACATTGCGAACGTCCAGGATTGCTCCTACACTAAAGGTGCCAGCCCTGAAAGCTCTTGCTGGTCCTCATCTCCCACTGGTAACCTCTCAAACGAACCACAAACACTTGGGCTCTGAACTTGTTTAGCCTACTAAAACTTCAACGTACACAGCCTCTCCTGCTCAATCTGGCCAAGAGCTCAACACCGAAATTGCGAACGTCCAGGGATTGCTCCTACACTAAAGGTGCCAGCCCTGAAAGCTCTTGCTGGTCCTCATCTCCCACTGGTAACCTCTCAAACGAACCACAAACACTTGGGCTCTGAACTTGTTTAGCCTACTAAAACTTCCAACGTACACAGCCTCTCCTGCTCAATCTGGCCAGAGCTCAACACCGACATTGCGAACGTCCAGGGATTGCTCCTACACTAAAGGTGCCAGCCCTGAAAGCTCTTGCTGGTCCTCATCTCCCACTGGTAACCTCTCAAACGAACCACAAACACTTGGGCTCTGAACTTGTTTAGCCTACTAAAACTTCCAACGTACACAGCCTCTCCTGCTCAATCTGGCCAGAGCTCAACACCGACATTGCGAACGTCCAGGGATTGCTCCTACACTAAAGGTGCCAGCCCTGAAAGCTCTTGCTGGTCCTCATCTCCCACTGGTAACCTCTCAAACTGAACCACAAACACTTGGGCTCTGAACTTGTTTAGCCTACTAAAACTTCCAACGTACACAGCCTCTCCTGCTCAATCTGGCCAGAGCTCAACACCGACATTGCGAACGTCCAGGGATTGCTCCTACACTAAAGGTGCCAGCCCTGAAAGCTCTTGCTGGTCCTCATCTCCCACTGGTAACCTCTCAAACGAACCACAAACACTTGGGCTCTGAACTTGTTTAGCCTACTAAAACTTCCAACGTACACAGCCTCTCCTGCTCAATCTGGCCAGAGCTCAACACCGACATTGCGAACGTCCAGGATTGCTCCTACACTAAAGGTGCCAGCCCTGAAAGCTCTTGCTGGTCCTCATCTCCCACTGGTAACCTCTCAAACGAACCACAAACACTTGGGCTCTGAACTTGTTTAGCCTACTAAAACTTCCAACGTACACAGCCTCTCCTGCTCAATCTGGCCAGAGCTCAACACCGAAATTGCGAACGTCCAGGGATTGCTCCTACACTAAAGGTGCCAGCCCTGAAAGCTCTTGCTGGTCCTCATCTCCCACTGGTAACCTCTCAAACGAACCACAAACACTTGGGCTCTGAACTTGTTTAGCCTACTAAACTTCCAACGTACACAGCCTCTCCTGCTCAATCTGGCCAGAGCTCAACACCGATATTGCGAACGTCCAGGGATTGCTCCTACACTAAAGGTGCCAGCCCTGAAAGCTCTTGCTGGTCCTCATCTCCCACTGGTAACCTCTCAAACGAACCACAAACACTTGGGCTCTGAACTTGTTTAGCCTACTAAAACTTCCAACGTACACAGCCTCTCCTGCTCAATCTGGCCAGAGCTCAACACCGAAATTGCGAACGTCCAGGGTTGCTCCTACACTAAAGGTGCCAGCCCTGAAAGCTCTTGCTGGTCCTCATCTCCCACTGGTAACCTCTCAAACGAACCACAAACACTTGGGCTCTGAACTTGTTTAGCCTACTAAAACTTCCAACGTACACAGCCTCTCCTGCTCAATCTGGCCAGAGCTCAACACCGACATTGCGAACGTCCAGGGATTGCTCCTACACTAAAGGTGCCAGCCCTGAAAGCTCTTGCTGGTCCTCATCTCCCACTGGTAACCTCTCAAACGAACCACAAACACTTGGGCTCTGAACTTGTTTAGCCTACTAAAACTTCCAACGTACACAGCCTCTCCTGCTCAATCTGGCCAAATTCACCAACGAAATTACGAACGTCCAGGGATTGCTCCTACACTAAAGGTGCCAGCCCTGAAAGCTCTTGCTGGTCCTCATCTCCCACTGGTAACCTCTCAAACGAACCACAAACACTTGGGCTCTGAACTTGTTTCGCCTACTAAAACTTCCAACGTACACAGCCTCTCCTGCTCAATCTGGCCAGAGCTCAACACCGACATTGCGAACGTCCAGGGATTGCTCCTACACTAAAGGTGCCAGCCCTGAAAGCTCTTGCTGGTCCTCATCTCCCACTGGTAACCTCTCAAACGAACCACAAACACTTGGGCTCTGAACTTGTTTAGCCTACTAAAACTTCCAACGTACACAGCCTCTCCTGCTCAATCTGGCCAGAGCTCAACACCGACATTGCGAACGTCCAGGGATTGCTCCTACACTAAAGGTGCCAGCCCTGAAAGCTCTTGCTGGTCCTCATCTCCCACTGGTAACCTCTCAAACGAACCGCAAACACTTGGGCTCTGAACTTGTTTAGCCTACTAAAACTTCCAACGTACACAGCCTCTCCTGCTCAATCTGGCCAGAGCTCAACACCGACATTGCGAACGTCCAGGGATTGCTCCTACACTAAAGGTGCCAGCCCTGAAAGCTCTTGCTGGTCCTCATCTCCCACTGGTAACCTCTCAAACGAACCACAAACACTTGGCTCTGAACTTGTTTAGCCTACTAAAACTTCCAACGTACACAGCCTCTCCTGCTCAATCTGGCCAAAATTCACCAACGAAATTACGAACGTCCAGGATTGCTCCTACACTAAAGGTGCCAGCCCTGAAAGCTCTTGCTGGTCCTCATCTCCCACTGGTAACCTCTCAAACGTCTATCAAATGTTCACAAACACTTGGGCTCTGAACTTGTTTAGCCTACTAAAACTTCCAACGTACACACCCTCTCCTGCTCAATCTGGCCAGAGCTCAACACCGACATTGCGAACGTCCAGGGATTGCTCCTACACTAAAGGTGCCAGCCCTGAAAGCTCTTGCTGGTCCTCATCTCCCACTGGTAACCTCTCAAACGAACCGCAAACACTTGGGCTCTGAACTTGTTTAGCCTACTAAAACTTCCAACGTACACAGCCTCTCCTGCTCAATCTGGCCAGAGCTCAACACCGACATTGCGAACGTCCAGGATTGCTCCTACACTAAAGGTGCCAGCCCTGAAAGCTCTTGCTGGTCCTCATCTCCCACTGGTAACCTCTCAAACGAACCACAAACACTTGGGCTCTGAACTTGTTTAGCCTACTAAACTTCCAACGTACACAGCCTCTCCTGCTCAATCTGGCCAAAATTCACCAACGAAATTACGAACGTCCAGGGATTGCTCCTACACTAAAGGTGCCAGCCCTGAAAGCTCTTGCTGGTCCTCATCTCCCACTGGTAACCTCTCAAACGAACCACAAACACTTGGCCTCTGAACTTGTTTCGCCTACTAAAACTTCCAACGTACACAGCCTCTCCTGCTCAATCTGGCCAGAGCTCAACACCGACATTGCGAACGTCCAGCGATTGCTCCTACACTAAAGGTGCCAGCCCTGAAAGCTCTTGCTGGTCCTCATCTCCCACTGGTAACCTCTCAAACGAACCGCAAACACTTGGGCTCTGAACTTGTTTAGCCTACTAAAACTTCCAACGTAAACAGCCTCTCCTGCTCAATCTGGCCAGAGCTCAACACCGAAATTGCGAACGTCCAGGGATTGCTCCTACACTAAAGGTGCCAGCCTGAAGCTCTTGCTGGTCCTCATCTCCCACTGGTAACCTCTCAAACGAACCACAAACACTTGGCCTCTGAACTTGTTTCGCCTACTAAAACTTCCAACGTACACAGCCTCTCCTGCTCAATCTGGCCAGAGCTCAACACCGACATTGCGAACGTCCAGGGATTGCTCCTACACTAAAGGTGCCAGCCCTGAAAGCTCTTGCTGGTCCTCATCTCCCACTGGTAACCTCTCAAACGAACCACAAACACTTGGGCTCTGAACTTGTTTAGCCTACTAAAACTTCCAACGTACACAGCCTCTCCTGCTCAATCTGGCCAGAGCTCAACCCGACATTGCGAACGTCCAGGGATTGCTCCTACACTAAAGGTGCCAGCCCTGAAAGCTCTTGCTGGTCCTCATCTCCCACTGGTAACCTCTCAAACGAACCGCAAACACTTGGGCTCTGAACTTGTTTAGCCTACTAAAACTTCCAACGTACACAGCCTCTCCTGCTCAATCTGGCCAGAGCTCAACACCGAAATTGCGAACGTCCAGGGATTGCTCCTACACTAAAGGTGCCAGCCCTGAAAGCTCTTGCTGTCCTCATCTCCCACTGGTAACCTCTCAAACGAACCACAAACACTTGGCTCTGAACTTGTTTAGCCTACTAAAACTTCCAACGTACACAGCCTCTCCTGCTCAATCTGGCCAAAATTCACCAACGAAATTACGAACGTCCAGGGATTGCTCCTACACTAAAGGTGCCAGCCCTGAAAGCTCTTGCTGGTCCTCATCTCCACTGGTAACCTCTCAAACGAACCGCAAACACTTGGGCTCTGAACTTGTTTAGCCTACTAAAACTTCCAACGTACACAGCCTCTCCTGCTCAATCTGGCCAGAGCTCAACACCGATATTGCGAACGTCCAGCGATTGCTCTACACTAAAGGTGCCAGCCCTGAAAGCTCTTGCTGGTCCTCATCTCCCACTGGTACCTCTCAAACGAACCACAAACACTTGGGCTCTGAACTTGTTTCGCCTACTAAAACTTCCAACGTACACAGCTCTCCTCCTGCTCAATCTGGCCAGAGCTCAACACCGACATTGCGAACGTCCAGGGATTGCTCCTACACTAAAGGTGCCAGCCCTGAAGCTCTTGCTGGTCCTCATCTCCCACTGGTAACCTCTCAAACGAACCACAAACACTTGGCTCTGAACTTGTTTAGCCTACTAAAACTTCCAACGTACACAGCCTCTCCTGCTCAATCTGGCCAGAGCTCAACACCGACATTGCGAACGTCCAGGGATTGCTCCTACACTAAAGGTGGCCAGCCCTGAAAGCTCTTGCTGGTCCTCATCTCCCACTGGTAACCTCTCAAACGAACCACAAACACTTGGGCTCTAAACTTGTTTAGCCTACTAAAACTTCCAACGTACACAGCCTCTCCTGCTCAATCTGGCCAAAATTCACCAACGAAATTACGAACGTCCAGGGATTGCTCCTACACTAAAGGTGCCAGCCCTGAAAGCTCTTGCTGGTCCTCATCTCCCACTGGTACCTCTCAAACGAACCACAAACACTTGGGCTCTGAACTTGTTTAGCCTACTAAAACTTCCAACGTACACAGCCTCTCCTGCTCAATCTGGCCAGAGCTCAACACCGACATTGCGAACGTCCAGGGATTGCTCCTACACTAAAGGTGCCAGCCCTGAAAGCTCTTGCTGGTCCTCATCTCCCACTGGTAACCTCTCAAACGAACCACAAACACTTGGGCTCTGAACTTGTTTAGCCTACTAAAACTTCCAACGTACACAGCCTCTCCTGCTCAATCTGGCCAGAGCTCAACACCGACATTGCGAACGTCCAGGGATTGCTCCTACACTAAGGTGCCAGCCCTGAAAGCTCTTGCTGGTCCTCATCTCCCACTGGTAACCTCTCAAACGAACCACAAACACTTGGGCTCTGAACTTGTTTAGCCTACTAAAACTTCCAACGTACACAGCCTCTCCTGCTCAATCTGGCCAGAGCTCAACACCGAAATTGCGAACGTCCAGGGATTGCTCCTACACTAAAGGTGCCAGCCCTGAAAGCTCTTGCTGGTCCTCATCTCCCACTGGTAACCTCTCAAACGAACCACAAACACTTGGGCTCTGAACTTGTTTAGCCTACTAAAACTTCCAACGTACACAGCCTCTCCTGCTCAATCTGGCCAGAGCTCAACACCGACATTGCGAACGTCCAGGGATTGCTCCTACACTAAAGGTGCCAGCCCTGAAAGCTCTTGCTGGTCCTCATCTCCCACTGGTAACCTCTCAAACGAACCACAAACACTTGGGCTCTGAACTTGTTTAGCCTACTAAAACTTCCAACGTACACAGCCTCTCCTGCTCAATCTGGCCAGAGCTCAACACCGAATTGCGAACGTCCAGGGATTGCTCCTACACTAAAGGTGCCAGCCCTGAAAGCTCTTGCTGGTCCTCATCTCCCACTGGTAACCTCTCAAACGAACCACAAACACTTGGGCTCTGAACTTGTTTAGCCTACTAAAACTTCCAACGTACACAGCCTCTCCTGCTCAATCTGGCCAGAGCTCAACACCGATATTGCGAACGTCCAGGGATTGCTCCTACACTAAAGGTGCCAGCCCTGAAAGCTCTTGCTGGTCCTCATCTCCCACTGGTAACCTCTCAAACGAACCACAAACACTTGGGCTCTGAACTTGTTTAGCCTACTAAAACTTCCAACGTACACAGCCTCTCCTGCTCAATCTGGCCAGAGCTCAACACCGACATTGCGAACGTCCAGGGATTGCTCCTACACTAAAGGTGCCAGCCCTGAAAGCTCTTGCTGGTCCTCATCTCCCACTGGTAACCTCTCAAACGAACCACAAACACTTGGGCTCTGAACTTGTTTCGCCTACTAAAACTTCCAACGTACACAGCCTCTCCTGCTCAATCTGGCCAAAATTCACCAACGAAATTACGAACGTCCAGGGATTGCTCCTACACTAAAGGTGCCAGCCCTGAAAGCTCTTGCTGGTCCTCATCTCCCACTGGTAACCTCTCAAACGAACCACAAACACTTGGCCTCTGAACTTGTTTCGCCTACTAAAACTTCCAACGTACACAGCCTCTCCTGCTCAATCTGGCCAGAGCTCAACACCGACATTGCGAACGTCCAGCGATTGCTCCTACACTAAAGGTGCCAGCCCTGAAAGCTCTTGCTGGTCCTCATCTCCCACTGGTAACCTCTCAAACGAACCGCAAACACTTGGGCTCTGAACTTGTTTAGCCTACTAAAACTTCCAACGTACACAGCCTCTCCTGCTCAATCTGGCCAGAGCTCAACACCGAAATTGCGAACGTCCAGGGATTGCTCCTACACTAAAGGTGCCAGCCCTGAAAGCTCTTGCTGGTCCTCATCTCCCACTGGTAACCTCTCAAACGAACCACAAACACTTGGGCTCTGAACTTGTTTAGCCTACTAAAACTTCCAACGTACACAGCCTCTCCTGCTCAATCTGGCCAAAATTCACCAACGAAATTACGAACGTCCAGGGATTGCTCCTACACTAAAGGTTGCCAGCCCTGAAAGCTCTTGCTGGTCCTCATCTCCCACTGGTAACCTCTCAAACGAACCACAAACACTTGGGCTCTGAACTTGTTTCGCCTACTAAAACTTCCAACGTACACAGCCTCTCCTGCTCAATCTGGCCAGAGCTCAACACCGACATTGCGAACGTCCAGGATTGCTCCTACACTAAAGGTGCCAGCCCTGAAAGCTCTTGCTGGTCCTCATCTCCCACTGGTAACCTCTCAAACGAACCAGCAAACACTTGGGCTCTGAACTTGTTTAGCCTACTAAAACTTCCAACGTACACAGCCTCTCCTGCTCAATCTGGCCAGAGCTCAACACCGAAATTGCGAACGTCCAGGGATTGCTCCTACACTAAAGGTGCCAGCCCTGAAAGCTCTTGCTGGTCCTCATCTCCCACTGGTAACCTCTCAAACGAACCACAAACACTTGGGCTCTGAACTTGTTTAGCCTACTAAAACTTCCAACGTACACAGCCTCTCCTGCTCAATCTGGCCAGAGCTCAACACCGACATTGCGAACGTCCAGGGATTGCTCCTACACTAAAGGTGCCAGCCCTGAAAGCTCTTGCTGGTCCTCATCTCCCACTGGTAACCTCTCAAACGAACCACAAACACTTGGGCTCTGAACTTGTTTAGCCTACTAAAACTTCCAACGTACACAGCCTCTCCTGCTCAATCTGGCCAGAGCTCAACACCGACATTGCGAACGTCCAGGGATTGCTCCTACACTAAAGGTGCCAGCCCTGAAAGCTCTTGCTGGTCCTCATCTCCACTGGTAACCTCTCAAACGAACCACAAACACTTGGGCTCTGAACTTGTTTAGCCTACTAAAACTTCCAACGTACACAGCCTCTCCTGCTCAATCTGGCCAAAATTCACCAACGAAATTACGAACGTCCAGGGATTGCTCCTACACTAAAGGTGCCAGCCCTGAAAGCTCTTGCTGGTCCTCATCTCCCACTGGTAACCTCTCAAACGAACCACAAACACTTGGGCTCTGAACTTGTTTAGCCTACTAAAACTTCCAACGTACACAGCCTCTCCTGCTCAATCTGGCCAGAGCTCAACACCGATATTGCGAACGTCCAGCGATTGCTCCTACACTAAAGGTGCCAGCCCTGAAAGCTCTTGCTGGTCCTCATCTCCCACTGGTAACCTCTCAAACGAACCGCAAACACTTGGGCTCTGAACTTGTTTAGCCTACTAAAACTTCCAACATACACAGCCTCTCCTGCTCAATCTGGCCAGAGCTCAACACCGAAATTGCGAACGTCCAGGGATTGCTCCTACACTAAAGGTGCCAGCCCTGAAAGCTCTTGCTGGTCCTCATCTCCCACTGGTAACCTCTCAAACGAACCACAAACACTTGGGCTCTGAACTTGTTTCGCCTACTAAAACTTCCAACGTACACAGCCTCTCCTGCTCAATCTGGCCAAAATTCACCAACGAAATTACGAACGTCCAGGGATTGCTCCTACACTAAAGGTGCCAGCCCTGAAAGCTCTTGCTGGTCCTCATCTCCCACTGGTAACCTCTCAAACGAACCACAAACACTTGGGCTCTGAACTTGTTTAGCCTACTAAAACTTCCAACGTACACAGCCTCTCCGGCTCAATCTGGCCAAAATTCACCAACGAAATTACGAACGTCCAGGGATTGCTCCTACACTAAAGGTGCCAGCCCTGAAAGCTCTTGCTGGTCCTCATCTCCCACTGGTAACCTCTCAAACGAACCACAAACACTTGGGCTCTGAACTTGTTTAGCCTACTAAAACTTCCAACGTACACAGCCTCTCCTGCTCAATCTGGCCAGAGCTCAACACCGATATTGCGAACGTCCAGCGATTGCTCCTACACTAAAGGTGCCAGCCCTGAAAGCTCTTGCTGGTCCTCATCTCCCACTGGTAACCTCTCAAACGAACCGCAAACACTTGGGCTCTGAACTTGTTTAGCCTACTAAAACTTCCAACATACACAGCCTCTCTGCTCAATCTGGCCAGAGCTCAACACCGAAATTGCGAACGTCCAGGGATTGCTCCTACACTAAAGGTGCCAGCCCTGAAAGCTCTTGCTGGTCCTCATCTCCCACTGGTAACCTCTCAAACGAACCACAAACACTTGGGCTCTGAACTTGTTTCGCCTACTAAAACTTCCAACGTACACAGCCTCTCCTGCTCAATCTGGCCAAAATTCACCAACGAAATTACGAACGTCCAGGGATTGATCCTACACTAAAGGTGCCAGCCCTGAAAGCTCTTGCTGGTCCTCATCTCCCACTGGTAACCTCTCAAACGAACCACAAACACTTGGGCTCTGAACTTGTTTCGCCTACTAAAACTTCCAACGTACACAGCCTCTCCTGCTCAATCTGGCCAGAGCTCAACACCGACATTGCGAACGTCCAGGGATTGCTCCTACACTAAAGGTGCCAGCCCTGAAAGCTCTTGCTGGTCCTCATCTCCACTGGTAACCTCTCAAACGAACCACAAACACTTGGGCTCTGAACTTGTTTAGCCTACTAAAACTTCCAACGTACACAGCCTCTCCTGCTCAATCTGGCCAGAGCTCAACACCGACATTGCGAACGTCCAGGGATTGCTCCTACACTAAAGGTGCCAGCCCTGAAAGCTCTTGCTGGTCCTCATCTCCCACTGGTAACCTCTCAAACGAACCACAAACACTTGGGCTCTAACTTGTTTAGCCTACTAAAACTTCCAACGTACACAGCCTCTCCTGCTCAATCTGGCCAAAATTCACCAACGAAATTACGAACGTCCAGGGATTGCTCCTACACTAAAGGTGCCAGCCCTGAAAGCTCTTGCTGCTCCTCATCTCCCACTGGTAACCTCTCAAACGAACCACAAACACTTGGGCTCTGAACTTGTTTAGCCTACTAAAACTTCCAACGTACACAGCCTCTCCTGCTCAATCTGGCCAGAGCTCAACACCGACATTGCGAACGTCCAGGGATTGCTCCTACACTAAGGTGCCAGCCCTGAAAGCTCTTGCTGGTCCTCATCTCCCACTGGTAACCTCTCAAACGAACCACAAACACTTGGGCTCTGAACTTGTTTAGCCTACTAAAACTTCCAACGTACACAGCCTCTCCTGCTCAATCTGGCCAGAGCTCAACACCGAAATTGCGAACGTCCAGGGATTGCTCCTACACTAAAGGTGCCAGCCCTGAAAGCTCTTGCTGGTCCTCATCTCCCACTGGTAACCTCTCAAACGAACCACAAACACTTGGGCTCTGAACTTGTTTAGCCTACTAAAACTTCCAACGTACACAGCCTCTCCTGCTCAATCTGGCCAGAGCTCAACACCGACATTGCGAACGTCCAGGGATTGCTCCTACACTAAAGGTGCCAGCCCTGAAAGCTCTTGCTGGTCCTCATCTCCCACTGGTAACCTCTCAAACGAACCACAAACACTTGGGCTCTGAACTTGTTTAGCCTACTAAAACTTCCAACGTACACAGCCTCTCCTGCTCAATCTGGCCAGAGCTCAACACCGACATTGCGAACGTCCAGGGATTGCTCCTACACTAAAGGTGCCAGCCCTGAAAGCTCTTGCTGGTCCTCATCTCCCACTGGTAACCTCTCAAACGAACCACAAACACTTGGGCTCTGAACTTGTTTAGCCTACTAAAACTTCCAACGTACACAGCCTCTCCTGCTCAATCTGGCCAGAGCTCAACACCGACATTGCGAACGTCCAGGGATTGCTCCTACACTAAAGGTGCCAGCCCTGAAAGCTCTTGCTGGTCCTCATCTCCCACTGGTAACCTCTCAAACGAACCACAAACACTTGGGCTCTGAACTTGTTTCGCCTACTAAAACTTCCAACGTACACAGCCTCTCCTGCTCAATCTGGCCAAGAGCTCAACACCGAAATTGCGAACGTCCAGGGATTGCTCCTACACTAAAGGTGCCAGCCCTGAAAGCTCTTGCTGGTCCTCATCTCCCACTGGTAACCTCTCAAATGAACCACAAACACTTGGGCTCTGAACTTGTTTCGCCTACTAAAACTTCCAACGTACACAGCCTCTCCTGCTCAATCTGGCCAGAGCTCAACACCGAAATTGCGAACGTCCAGGATTGCTCCTACACTAAAGGTGCCAGCCCTGAAAGCTCTTGCTGGTCCTCATCTCCCA
Organism: Gavia stellata; assembly: GCF_030936135.1. Classification (NCBI taxonomy): domain Eukaryota; kingdom Metazoa; phylum Chordata; class Aves; order Gaviiformes; family Gaviidae; genus Gavia; species Gavia stellata. The sequence continues at coordinate 26,681 of NW_026776617.1, read as the reverse complement.
CTGGTAACCTCTCAAACGAACCACAAACACTTGGCTCTGAACTTGTTTAGCCTACTAAAACTTCCAACGTACACAGCCTCTCCTGCTCAATCTGGCCAGAGCTCAACACCGAAATTGCGAACGTCCAGGGATTGCTCCTACACTAAAGGTGCCAGCCCTGAAAGCTCTTGCTGGTCCTCATCTCCCACTGGTAACCTCTCAAACGAACCACAAACACTTGGGCTCTGAACTTGTTTAGCCTACTAAAACTTCCAACGTACACAGCCTCTCCTGCTCAATCTGGCCAAAATTCACCACCGAAATTACGAACGTCCAGGATTGCTCCTACACTAAAGGTGCCAGCCCTGAAAGCTCTTGCTGGTCCTCATCTCCCACTGGTAACCTCTCAAACGAACCACAAACACTTGGGCTCTGAACTTGTTTCGCCTACTAAAACTTCCAACGTACACAGCCTCTCCTGCTCAATCTGGCCAGAGCTCAACACCGACATTGCGAACGTCCAGGGATTGCTCCTACACTAAAGGTGCCAGCCCTGAAAGCTCTTGCTGGTCCTCATCTCCCACTGGTAACCTCTCAAACGAACCACAAACACTTGGGCTCTGAACTTGTTTAGCCTACTAAAACTTCCAACGTACACAGCCTCTCCTGCTCAATCTGGCCAGAGCTCAACACCGACATTGCGAACGTCCAGGGATTGCTCCTACACTAAAGGTGCCAGCCCTGAAAGCTCTTGCTGGTCCTCATCTCCCACTGGTAACCTCTCAAACGAACCACAAACACTTGGGCTCTGAACTTGTTTAGCCTACTAAAACTTCCAACGTACACAGCCTCTCCTGCTCAATCTGGCCAGAGCTCAACACCGACATTGCGAACGTCCAGGGATTGCTCCTACACTAAAGGTGCCAGCCCTGAAAGCTCTTGCTGGTCCTCATCTCCCACTGGTAACCTCTCAAACGAACCACAAACACTTGGGCTCTGAACTTGTTTAGCCTACTAAAACTTCCAACGTACACAGCCTCTCCTGCTCAATCTGGCCAGAGCTCAACACCGACATTGCGAACGTCCAGGGATTGCTCCTACACTAAAGGTGCCAGCCCTGAAAGCTCTTGCTGGTCCTCATCTCCCACTGGTAACCTCTCAAACGAACCACAAACACTTGGGCTCCTGAACTTGTTTAGCCTACTAAAACTTCCAACGTACACAGCCTCTCCTGCTCAATCTGGCCAAAATTCACCAACGAAATTACGAACGTCCAGGATTGCTCCTACACTAAAGGTGCCAGCCCTGAAAGCTCTTGCTGGTCCTCATCTCCCACTGGTAACCTCTCAAACGAACCACAAACACTTGGGCTCTGAACTTGTTTCGCCTACTAAAACTTCCAACGTACACAGCCTCTCCTGCTCAATCTGGCCAGAGCTCAACACCGACATTGCGAACGTCCAGGGATTGCTCCTACACTAAAGGTGCCAGCCCTGAAAGCTCTTGCTGGTCCTCATCTCCCACTGGTAACCTCTCAAACGAACCACAAACACTTGGGCTCTGAACTTGTTTAGCCTACTAAAACTTCCAACGTACACAGCCTCTCCTGCTCAATCTGGCCAGAGCTCAACACCGAAATTGCGAACGTCCAGGGATTGCTCCTACACTAAAGGTGCCAGCCCTGAAAGCTCTTGCTGGTCCTCATCTCCCACTGGTAACCTCTCAAACGAACCACAAACACTTGGGCTCTGAACTTGTTTAGCCTACTAAAACTTCCAACGTACACAGCCTCTCCTGCTCAATCTGGCCAAAATTCACCAACGAAATTACGAACGTCCAGGGATTGCTCCTACACTAAAGGTGCCAGCCCTGAAAGCTCTTGCTGGTCCTCATCTCCCACTGGTAACCTCTCAAACGAACCACAAACACTTGGGCTCTGAACTTGTTTAGCCTACTAAAACTTCCAACGTACACAGCCTCTCCTGCTCAATCTGGCCAAAATTCACCAACGAAATTACGAACGTCCAGGGATTGCTCCTACACTAAAGGTGCCAGCCCTGAAAGCTCTTGCTGGTCCTCATCTCCCACTGGTAACCTCTCAAACGAACCACAAACACTTGGGCTCTGAACTTGTTTCGCCTACTAAAACTTCCAACGTACACAGCCTCTCCTGCTCAATCTGGCCAGAGCTCAACACCGACATTGCGAACGTCCAGGGATTGCTCCTACACTAAAGGTGCCAGCCCTGAAAGCTCTTGCTGGTCCTCATCTCCACTGGTAACCTCTCAAACGAACCACAAACACTTGGGCTCTGAACTTGTTTAGCCTACTAAAACTTCCAACGTACACAGCCTCTCCTGCTCAATCTGGCCAGAGCTCAACACCGAAATTGCGAACGTCCAGGGATTGCTCCTACACTAAAGGTGCCAGCCCTGAAAGCTCTTGCTGGTCCTCATCTCCCACTGGTAACCTCTCAAACGAACCACAAACACTTGGGCTCTGAACTTGTTTAGCCTACTAAAACTTCCAACGTACACAGCCTCTCCTGCTCAATCTGGCCAGAGCTCAACACCGACATTGCGAACGTCCAGGGATTGCTCCTACACTAAAGGTGCCAGCCCTGAAAGCTCTTGCTGGTCCTCATCTCCCACTGGTAACCTCTCAAACGAACCACAAACACTTGGGCTCTGAACTTGTTTAGCCTACTAAAACTTCCAACGTACACAGCCTCTCCTGCTCAATCTGGCCAGAGCTCAACACCGACATTGCGAACGTCCAGGGATTGCTCCTACACTAAAGGTGCCAGCCCTGAAAGCTCTTGCTGGTCCTCATCTCCCACTGGTAACCTCTCAAACGAACCACAAACACTTGGGCTCTGAACTTGTTTAGCCTACTAAAACTTCCAACGTACACAGCCTCTCCTGCTCAATCTGGCCAGAGCTCAACACCGAAATTGCGAACGTCCAGGGATTGCTCCTACACTAAAGGTGCCAGCCCTGAAAGCTCTTGCTGGTCCTCATCTCCCACTGGTAACCTCTCAAACGAACCACAAACACTTGGGCTCTGAACTTGTTTAGCCTACTAAAACTTCCAACGTACACAGCCTCTCCTGCTCAATCTGGCCAGAGCTCAACACCGACATTGCGAACGTCCAGGGATTGCTCCTACACTAAAGGTGCCAGCCCTGAAAGCTCTTGCTGGTCCTCATCTCCCACTGGTAACCTCTCAAACGAACCACAAACACTTGGGCTCTGAACTTGTTTAGCCTACTAAAACTTCCAACGTACACAGCCTCTCCTGCTCAATCTGGCCAGAGCTCAACACCGACATTGCGAACGTCCAGGGATTGCTCCTACACTAAAGGTGCCAGCCCTGAAAGCTCTTGCTGGTCCTCATCTCCCACTGGTAACCTCTCAAACGAACCACAAACACTTGGGCTCTGAACTTGTTTAGCCTACTAAAACTTCCAACGTACACAGCCTCTCCTGCTCAATCTGGCAAAATTCACCAACGAAATTACGAACGTCCAGGGATTGCTCCTACACTAAAGGTGCCAGCCCTGAAAGCTCTTGCTGGTCCTCATCTCCCCGGTAACCTCTCAAACGAACCACAAACACTTGGGCTCTGAACTTGTTTAGCCTACTAAAACTTCCAACGTACACAGCCTCTCCTGCTCAATCTGGCCAGAGCTCAACACCGACTATTGCGAACGTCCAGGGATTGCTCCTACACTAAAGGTGCCAGCCCTGAAAGCTCTTGCTGGTCCTCATCTCCCACTGGTAACCTCTCAAACGAACCGCAAACACTTGGGCTCTGAACTTGTTTAGCCTACTAAAACTTCCAACATACACAGCCTCTCCTGCTCAATCTGGCCAGAGCTCAACACCGAAATTGCGAACGTCCAGGGATTGCTCCTACACTAAAGGTGCCAGCCCTGAAAGCTCTTGCTGGTCCTCATCTCCCACTGGTAACCTCTCAAACGAACCACAAACACTTGGGCTCTGAACTTGTTTCGCCTACTAAAACTTCCAACGTACACAGCCTCTCCTGCTCAATCTGGCCAAATCTCAACACCGAAATTGCGAACGTCCAGGGATTGCTCCTACACTAAAGGTGCCAGCCCTGAAAGCTCTTGCTGGTCCTCATCTCCCACTGGTAACCTCTCAAACGAACCACAAACACTTGGGCTCTGAACTTGTTTAGCCTACTAAAACTTCCAACGTACACAGCCTCTCCTGCTCAATCTGGCCAGAGCTCAACACCGACATTGCGAACGTCCAGGGATTGCTCCTACACTAAAGGTGCCAGCCCTGAAAGCTCTTGCTGGTCCTCATCTCCCACTGGTAACCTCTCAAACGAACCACAAACACTTGGGCTCTGAACTTGTTTAGCCTACTAAAACTTCCAACGTACACAGCCTCTCCGGCTCAATCTGGCCAAAATTCACCAACGAAATTACGAACGTCCAGGGATTGCTCCTACACTAAAGGTGCCAGCCCTGAAGCTCTTGCTGGTCCTCATCTCCCACTGGTAACCTCTCAAACGAACCACAAACACTTGGGCTCTGAACTTGTTTAGCCTACTAAACTTCCAACGTACACAGCCTCTCCTGCTCAATCTGGCCAGAGCTCAACACCGATATTGCGAACGTCCAGGCGATTGCTCCTACACTAAAGGTGCCAGCCCTGAAAGCTCTTGCTGGTCCTCATCTCCCACTGGTAACCTCTCAAACGAACCGCAAACACTTGGCTCTGAACTTGTTTAGCCTACTAAAACTTCAACTACACAGCCTCTCCTGCTCAATCTGGCCAGAGCTCAACACCGAAATTGCGAACGTCCAGGGATTGCTCCTACACTAAAGGTGCCAGCCCTGAAAGCTCTTGCTGGTCCTCATCTCCCACTGGTAACCTCTCAAACGAACCACAAACACTTGGGCTCTGAACTTGTTTCGCCTACTAAAACTTCCAACGTACACAGCCTCTCCTGCTCAATCTGGCCAAAATTCACCAACGAAATTACGAACGTCCAGGGATTGATCCTACACTAAAGGTGCCAGCCCTGAAAGCTCTTGCTGGTCCTCATCTCCCACTGGTAACCTCTCAAACGAACCACAAACACTTGGGCTCTGAACTTGTTTCTTACTAAAACTTCCAACGTACACAGCCTCTCCTGCTCAATCTGGCCAGAGCTCAACACCGACATTGCGAACGTCCAGGGATTGCTCCTACACTAAAGGTGCCAGCCCTGAAAGCTCTTGCTGGTCCTCATCTCCCACTGGTAACCTCTCAAACGAACCACAAACACTTGGGCTCTGAACTTGTTTAGCCTACTAAAACTTCCAACGTACACAGCCTCTCCTGCTCAATCTGGCCAGAGCTCAACACCGACATTGCGAACGTCCAGGGATTGCTCCTACACTAAAGGTGCCAGCCCTGAAAGCTCTTGCTGGTCCTCATCTCCCACTGGTAACCTCTCAAACGAACCACAAACACTTGGGCTCTAAACTTGTTTAGCCTACTAAAACTTCCAACGTACACAGCCTCTCCTGCTCAATCTGGCCAAAATTCACCAACGAAATTACGAACGTCAGGGATTGCTCCTACACTAAAGGTGCCAGCCCTGAAAGCTCTTGCTGCTCCTCATCTCCCACTGGTAACCTCTCAAACGAACCACAAACACTTGGGCTCTGAACTTGTTTAGCCTACTAAAACTTCCAACGTACACAGCCTCTCCTGCTCAATCTGGCCAGAGCTCAACACCGACATTGCGAACGTCCAGGGATTGCTCCTACACTAAAGGTGCCAGCCCTGAAAGCTCTTGCTGGTCCTCATCTCCCACTGGTAACCTCTCAAACGAACCACAAACACTTGGGCTCTGAACTTGTTTAGCCTACTAAAACTTCCAACGTACACAGCCTCTCCTGCTCAATCTGGCCAGAGCTCAACACCGAAATTGCGAACGTCCAGGGATTGCTCCTACACTAAAGGTGCCAGCCCTGAAAGCTCTTGCTGGTCCTCATCTCCCACTGGTAACCTCTCAAACGAACCACAAACACTTGGGCTCTGAACTTGTTTAGCCTACTAAAACTTCCAACGTACACAGCCTCTCCTGCTCAATCTGGCCAGAGCTCAACACCGACATTGCGAACGTCCAGGGATTGCTCCTACACTAAAGGTGCCAGCCCTGAAAGCTCTTGCTGGTCCTCATCTCCCACTGGTAACCTCTCAAACGAACCACAAACACTTGGGCTCTGAACTTGTTTAGCCTACTAAAACTTCCAACGTACACAGCCTCTCCTGCTCAATCTGGCCAGAGCTCAACACCGACATTGCGAACGTCCAGGGATTGCTCCTACACTAAAGGTGCCAGCCCTGAAAGCTCTTGCTGGTCCTCATCTCCCACTGGTAACCTCTCAAACGAACCACAAACACTTGGGCTCTGAACTTGTTTAGCCTACTAAAACTTCCAACGTACACAGCCTCTCCTGCTCAATCTGGCCAGAGCTCAACACCGACATTGCGAACGTCCAGGGATTGCTCCTACACTAAAGGTGCCAGCCCTGAAAGCTCTTGCTGGTCCTCATCTCCCACTGGTAACCTCTCAAACGAACCACAAACACTTGGGCTCTGAACTTGTTTCGCCTACTAAAACTTCCAACGTACACAGCCTCTCCTGCTCAATCTGGCCAGAGCTCAACACCGAAATTGCGAACGTCCAGGGATTGCTCCTACACTAAAGGTGCCAGCCCTGAAAGCTCTTGCTGGTCCTCATCTCCCACTGGTAACCTCTCAAATGAACCACAAACACTTGGGCTCTGAACTTGTTTCGCCTACTAAAACTTCCAACGTACACAGCCTCTCCTGCTCAATCTGGCCAGAGCTCAACACCGAAATTGCGAACGTCCAGCGATTGCTCCTACACTAAAGGTGCCAGCCCTGAAAGCTCTTGCTGGTCCTCATCTCCCACTGGTAACCTCTCAAACGAACCACAAACACTTGGGCTCTGAACTTGTTTAGCCTACTAAAACTTCCAACGTACACAGCCTCTCCTGCTCAATCTGGCCAGAGCTCAACACCGAAATTGCGAACGTCCAGGGATTGCTCCTACACTAAAGGTGCCAGCCCTGAAAGCTCTTGCTGGTCCTCATCTCCCACTGGTAACCTCTCAAACGAACCGCAAACACTTGGGCTCTGAACTTGTTTAGCCTACTAAAACTTCCAACGTACACAGCCTCTCCTGCTCAATCTGGCCAAAATTCACCAACGAAATTACGAACGTCCAGGGATTGCTCCTACACTAAAGGTGCCAGCCCTGAAAGCTCTTGCTGGTCCTCATCTCCCACTGGTAACCTCTCAAACGAACCACAAACACTTGGGCTCTGAACTTGTTTCGCCTACTAAAACTTCCAACGTACACAGCCTCTCCTGCTCAATCTGGCCAGAGCTCAACACCGACATTGCGAACGTCCAGGGATTGCTCCTACACTAAAGGTGCCAGCCCTGAAAGCTCTTGCTGGTCCTCATCTCCCACTGGTAACCTCTCAAACGAACCACAAACACTTGGGCTCTGAACTTGTTTAGCCTACTAAAACTTCCAACGTACACAGCCTCTCCTGCTCAATCTGGCCAGACCTCAACACCGACATTGCGAACGTCCAGGGATTGCTCCTACACTAAAGGTGCCAGCCCTGAAAGCTCTTGCTGGTCCTCATCTCCCACTGGTAACCTCTCAAACGAACCACAAACACTTGGGCTCTAAACTTGTTTAGCCTACTAAAACTTCCAACGTACACAGCCTCTCCTGCTCAATCTGGCCAGAGCTCAACACCGACATTGCGAACGTCCAGGGATTGCTCCTACACTAAAGGTGCCAGCCCTGAAAGCTCTTGCTGGTCCTCATCTCCCACTGGTAACCTCTCAAACGAACCACAAACACTTGGGCTCTGAACTTGTTTAGCCTACTAAAACTTCCAACGTACACAGCCTCTCCTGCTCAATCTGGCCAGAGCTCAACACCGACATTGCGAACGTCCAGGGATTGCTCCTACACTAAAGGTGCCAGCCCTGAAAGCTCTTGCTGGTCCTCATCTCCCACTGGTAACCTCTCAAACGAACCACAAACACTTGGGCTCTGAACTTGTTTAGCCTACTAAAACTTCCAACGTACACAGACTCTCCTGCTCAATCTGGCCAAAATTCACCAACGAAATTACGAACGTCCAGGGATTGCTCCTACACTAAAGGTGCCAGCCCTGAAAGCTCTTGCTGGTCCTCATCTCCCACTGGTAACCTCTCAAACGAACCACAAACACTTGGGCTCTGAACTTGTTTCGCCTACTAAAACTTCCAACGTACACAGCCTCTCCTGCTCAATCTGGCCAGAGCTCAACACCGAAATTGCGAACGTCCAGCGATTGCTCCTACACTAAAGGTGCCAGCCCTGAAAGCTCTTGCTGGTCCTCATCTCCCACTGGTAACCTCTCAAATGAACCACAAACACTTGGGCTCTGAACTTGTTTAGCCTACTAAAACTTCCAACGTACACAGCCTCTCCTGCTCAATCTGGCCAGAGCTCAACACCGAAATTGCGAACGTCCAGGGATTGCTCCTACACTAAAGGTGCCAGCCCTGAAAGCTCTTGCTGGTCCTCATCTCCCACTGGTAACCTCTCAAACGAACCACAAACACTTGGGCTCTGAACTTGTTTAGCCTACTAAAACTTCCAACGTACACAGCCTCTCCTGCTCAATCTGGCCAGAGCTCAACACCGACATTGCGAACGTCCAGGGATTGCTCCTACACTAAAGGTGCCAGCCCTGAAAGCTCTTGCTGGGTCCTCATCTCCCACTGGTAACCTCTCAAACAAACCACAAACACTTGGGCTCTGAACTTGTTTAGCCTACTAAAACTTCCAACGTACACAGCCTCTCCTGCTCAATCTGGCCAAAATTCACCAACGAAATTACGAACGTCCAGGGATTGCTCCTACACTAAAGGTGCCAGCCCTGAAAGCTCTTGCTGGTCCTCATCTCCCACTGGTAACCTCTCAAACGAACCACAAACACTTGGGCTCTGAACTTGTTTCGCCTACTAAAACTTCCAACGTACACAGCCTCTCCTGCTCAATCTGGCCAGAGCTCAACACCGACATTGCGAACGTCCAGGGATTGCTCCTACACTAAAGGTGCCAGCCCTGAAAGCTCTTGCTGGTCCTCATCTCCCACTGGTAACCTCTCAAACGAACCACAAACACTTGGGCTCTGAACTTGTTTAGCCTACTAAAACTTCCAACGTACACAGCCTCTCCTGCTCAATCTGGCCAGAGCTCAACACCGACATTGCGAACGTCCAGGGATTGCTCCTACACTAAAGGTGCCAGCCCTGAAAGCTCTTGCTGGTCCTCATCTCCCACTGGTAACCTCTCAAACGAACCACAAACACTTGGGCTCTGAACTTGTTTAGCCTACTAAAACTTCCAACGTACACAGCCTCTCCTGCTCAATCTGGCCAGAGCTCAACACCGACATTGCGAACGTCCAGGGATTGCTCCTACACTAAAGGTGCCAGCCCTGAAAGCTCTTGCTGGTCCTCATCTCCCACTGGTAACCTCTCAAACGAACCACAAACACTTGGGCTCTGAACTTGTTTCGCCTACTAAAACTTCCAACGTACACAGCCTCTCCTGCTCAATCTGGCCAGAGCTCAACACCGACATTGCGAAGGTCCAGGGATTGCTCCTACACTAAAGGTGCCAGCCCTGAAAGCTCTTGCTGGTCCTCATCTCCCACTGGTAACCTCTCAAACGAACCACAAACACTTGGGCTCTGAACTTGTTTAGCCTACTAAAACTTCCAACGTACACAGCCTCTCCTGCTCAATCTGGCCAGAGCTCAACACCAACATTGCGAACGTCCAGGGATTGCACCTACACTAAAGGTGCCAGCCCTGAAAGCTCTTGCTGGTCCTCATCTCCCACTGGTAACCTCTCAAACGAACCACAAACACTTGGGCTCTGAACTTGTTTAGCCTACTAAAACTTCCAACGTACACAGGCCTCTCCTGCTCAATCTGGCCAGAGCTCAACACCGACATTGCGAACGTCCAGGGATTGCTCCTACACTAAAGGTGCCAGCCCTGAAAGCTCTTGCTGGTCCTCATCTCCCACTGGTAACCTCTCAAACGAACCACAAACACTTGGGCTCTGAACTTGTTTAGCCTACTAAAACTTCCAACGTACACAGCCTCTCCTGCTCAATCTGGCCAGAGCTCAACACCGACATTGCGAACGTCCAGGGATTGCTCCTACACTAAAGGTGCCAGCCCTGAAAGCTCTTGCTGGTCCTCATCTCCCACTGGTAACCTCTCAAACGAACCACAAACACTTGGGCTCTGAACTTGTTTAGCCCTACTAAAACTTCCAACGTACACAGCCTCTCCTGCTCAATCTGGCCAGAGCTCAACACCGACATTGCGAACGTCCAGGGATTGCTCCTACACTAAAGGTGCCAGCCCTGAAAGCTCTTGCTGGTCCTCATCTCCCACTGGTAACCTCTCAAACGAACCACAAACACTTGGGCTCTAAACTTGTTTAGCCTACTAAAACTTCCAACGTACACAGACTCTCCTGCTCAATCTGGCCAAAATTCACCAACGAAATTACGAACGTCCAGGGATTGCTCCTACACTAAAGGTGCCAGCCCTGAAAGCTCTTGCTGGTCCTCATCTCCCACTGGTAACCTCTCAAACGAACCACAAACACTTGGGCTCTGAACTTGTTTCGCCTACTAAAACTTCCAACGTACACAGCCTCTCCTGCTCAATCTGGCCAGAGCTCAACACCGAAATTGCGAACGTCCAGCGATTGCTCCTACACTAAAGGTGCCAGCCCTGAAAGCTCTTGCTGGTCCTCATCTCCCACTGGTAACCTCTCAAATGAACCACAAACACTTGGGCTCTGAACTTGTTTAGCCTACTAAAACTTCCAACGTACACAGCCTCTCCTGCTCAATCTGGCCAGAGCTCAACACCGACATTGCGAACGTCCAGGGATTGCTCCTACACTAAAGGTGCCAGCCCTGAAAGCTCTTGCTGGTCCTCATCTCCCACTGGTAACCTCTCAAACGAACCACAAACACTTGGGCTCTGAACTTGTTTAGCCTACTAAAACTTCCAACGTACACAGCCTCTCCTGCTCAATCTGGCCAGAGCTCAACACCGACATTGCGAACGTCCAGGGATTGCTCCTACACTAAAGGTGCCAGCCCTGAAAGCTCTTGCTGGTCCTCATCTCCCACTGGTAACCTCTCAAACGAACCGCAAACACTTGGGCTCTGAACTTGTTTAGCCTACTAAAACTTCCAACGTACACAGCCTCTCCTGCTCAATCCTGCCAAAATTCACCAACGAAATTACGAACGTCCAGGGATTGCTCCTACACTAAAGGTGCCAGCCCTGAAAGCTCTTGCTGGTCCTCATCTCCCACTGGTAACCTCTCAAACGAACCACAAACACTTGGGCTCTGAACTTGTTTCGCCTACTAAAACTTCCAACGTACACAGCCTCTCCTGCTCAATCTGGCCAGAGCTCAACACCGAAATTGCGAACGTCCAGGGATTGCTCCTACACTAAAGGTGCCAGCCCTGAAAGCTCTTGCTGGTCCTCATCTCCCACTGGTAACCTCTCAAACGAACCACAAACACTTGGGCTCTGAACTTGTTTAGCCTACTAAAACTTCCAACGTACACAGCCTCTCCTGCTCAATCTGGCCAGAGCTCAACACCGACATTGCGAACGTCCAGGGATTGCTCCTACACTAAAGGTGCCAGCCCTGAAAGCTCTTGCTGGTCCTCATCTCCCACTGGTAACCTCTCAAACGAACCGCAAACACTTGGGCTCTGAACTTGTTTAGCCTACTAAAACTTCCAACGTACACAGCCTCTCCTGCTCAATCTGGCCAAAATTCACCAACGAAATTACGAACGTCCAGGGATTGCTCCTACACTAAAGGTGCCAGCCCTGAAAGCTCTTGCTGGTCCTCATCTCCCACTGGTAACCTCTCAAACGAACCACAAACACTTGGGCTCTGAACTTGTTTCGCCTACTAAAACTTCCAACGTACACAGCCTCTCCTGCTCAATCTGGCCAGAGCTCAACACCGACATTGCGAACGTCCAGGGATTGCTCCTACACTAAAGGTGCCAGCCCTGAAAGCTCTTGCTGGTCCTCATCTCCCACTGGTAAACCTCTCAAACGAACCACAAACACTTGGGCTCTGAACTTGTTTAGCCTACTAAAACTTCCAACGTACACAGCCTCTCCTGCTCAATCTGGCCAGAGCTCAACACCGACATTGCGAACGTCCAGGGATTGCTCCTACACTAAAGGTGCCAGCCCTGAAAGCTCTTGCTGGTCCTCATCTCCCACTGGTAACCTCTCAAACGAACCACAAACACTTGGGCTCTGAACTTGTTTAGCCTACTAAAACTTCCAACGTACACAGCCTCTCCTGCTCAATCTGGCCAGAGCTCAACACCGACATTGCGAACGTCCAGGGATTGCTCCTACACTAAAGGTGCCAGCCCTGAAAGCTCTTGCTGGTCCTCATCTCCCACTGGTAACCTCTCAAACGAACCACAAACACTTGGCCTCTGAACTTGTTTAGCCTACTAAAACTTCCAACGTACACAGCCTCTCCTGCTCAATCTGGCCAGAGCTCAACACCGACATTGCGAACGTCCAGCGATTGCTCCTACACTAAAGGTGCCAGCCCTGAAAGCTCTTGCTGGTCCTCATCTCCCACTGGTAACCTCTCAAACGAACCACAAACACTTGGGCTCTGAACTTGTTTAGCCTACTAAAACTTCCAACGTACACAGCCTCTCCTGCTCAATCTGGCCAGAGCTCAACACCAACATTGCGAACGTCCAGGGATTGCACCTACACTAAAGGTGCCAGCCCTGAAAGCTCTTGCTGGTCCTCATCTCCCACTGGTAACCTCTCAAACGAACCGCAAAACACTTGGGCTCTGAACTTGTTTAGCCTACTTACTAAAACTTCCAACGTACACAGCCTCTCCTGCTCAATCTGGCCAGAGCTCAACACCGAAATTGCGAACGTCCAGGGATTGCTCCTACACTAAAGGTGCCAGCCCTGAAAGCTCTTGCTGGTCCTCATCTCCCACTGGTAACCTCTCAAACGAACCACAAACACTTGGGCTCTGAACTTGTTTAGCCTACTAAAACTTCCAACGTACACAGCCTCTCCTGCTCAATCTGGCCAGAGCTCAACACCGACATTGCGAACGTCCAGGGATTGCTCCTACACTAAAGGTGCCAGCCCTGAAAGCTCTTGCTGGTCCTCATCTCCCACTGGTAACCTCTCAAACGAACCACAAACACTTGGGCTCTGAACTTGTTTAGCCTACTAAAACTTCCAACGTACACAGCCTCTCCGGCTCAATCTGGCCAAAATTCACCAACGAAATTACGAACGTCCAGGGATTGCTCCTACACTAAAGGTGCCAGCCCTGAAAGCTCTTGCTGGTCCTCATCTCCCACTGGTAACCTCTCAAACGAACCACAAACACTTGGGCTCTGAACTTGTTTAGCCTACTAAAACTTCCAACGTACACAGCCTCTCCTGCTCAATCTGGCCAGAGCTCAACACCGATATTGCGAACGTCCAGCGATTGCTCCTACACTAAAGGTGCCAGCCCTGAAAGCTCTTGCTGGTCCTCATCTCCCACTGGTAACCTCTCAAACGAACCGCAAACACTTGGGCTCTGAACTTGTTTAGCCTACTAAAACTTCCAACATACACAGCCTCTCCTGCTCAATCTGGCCAGAGCTCAACACCGAAATTGCGAACGTCCAGGGATTGCTCCTACACTAAAGGTGCCAGCCCTGAAAGCTCTTGCTGGTCCTCATCTCCCACTGGTAACCTCTCAAACGAACCACAAACACTTGGGCTCTGAACTTGTTTCGCCTACTAAAACTTCCAACGTACACAGCCTCTCCTGCTCAATCTGGCCAAAATTCACCAACGAAATTACGAACGTCCAGGGATTGCTCCTACACTAAAGGTGCCAGCCCTGAAAGCTCTTGCTGGTCCTCATCTCCCACTGGTAACCTCTCAAACGAACCACAAACACTTGGGCTCTGAACTTGTTTCGCCTACTAAAACTTCCAACGTACACAGCCTCTCCTGCTCAATCTGGCCAGAGCTCAACACCGACATTGCGAACGTCCAGGGATTGCTCCTACACTAAAGGTGCCAGCCCTGAAAGCTCTTGCTGGTCCTCATCTCCCACTGGTAACCTCTCAAACGAACCACAAACACTTGGGCTCTGAACTTGTTTAGCCTACTAAAACTTCCAACGTACACAGCCTCTCCTGCTCAATCTGGCCAGAGCTCAACACCGACATTGCGAACGTCCAGGGATTGCTCCTACACTAAAGGTGCCAGCCCTGAAAGCTCTTGCTGGTCCTCATCTCCCACTGGTAACCTCTCAAACGAACCACAAACACTTGGGCTCTAAACTTGTTTAGCCTACTAAAACTTCCAACGTACACAGCCTCTCCTGCTCAATCTGGCCAAAATTCACCAACGAAATTACGAACGTCCAGGGATTGCTCCTACACTAAAGGTGCCAGCCCTGAAAGCTCTTGCTGGTCCTCATCTCCCACTGGTAACCTCTCAAACGAACCACAAACACTTGGGCTCTGAACTTGTTTAGCCTACTAAAACTTCCAACGTACACAGCCTCTCCTGCTCAATCTGGCCAGAGCTCAACACCGACATTGCGAACGTCCAGGGATTGCTCCTACACTAAAGGTGCCAGCCCTGAAAGCTCTTGCTGGTCCTCATCTCCCACTGGTAACCTCTCAAACGAACCACAAACACTTGGGCTCTGAACTTGTTTAGCCTACTAAAACTTCCAACGTACACAGCCTCTCCTGCTCAATCTGGCCAGAGCTCAACACCGAAATTGCGAACGTCCAGGGATTGCTCCTACACTAAAGGTGCCAGCCCTGAAAGCTCTTGCTGGTCCTCATCTCCCACTGGTAACCTCTCAAACGAACCACAAACACTTGGGCTCTGAACTTGTTTCGCCTACTAAAACTTCCAACGTACACAGCCTCTCCTGCTCAATCTGGCCAGAGCTCAACACCGACATTGCGAACGTCCAGGGATTGCTCCTACACTAAAGGTGCCAGCCCTGAAAGCTCTTGCTGGTCCTCATCTCCCACTGGTAACCTCTCAAACGAACCACAAACACTTGGGCTCTGAACTTGTTTAGCCTACTAAAACTTCCAACGTACACAGCCTCTCCTGCTCAATCTGGCCAGAGCTCAACACCGACATTGCGAACGTCCAGGGATTGCTCCTACACTAAAGGTGCCAGCCCTGAAAGCTCTTGCTGGTCCTCATCTCCCACTGGTAACCTCTCAAACGAACCACAAACACTTGGGCTCTGAACTTGTTTAGCCTACTAAAACTTCCAACGTACACAGCCTCTCCTGCTCAATCTGGCCAAAATTCACCAACGAAATTACTAACGTCCAGGGATTGCTCCTACACTAAAGGTGCCAGCCCTGAAAGCTCTTGCTGGTCCTCATCTCCCACTGGTAACCTCTCAAACGAACCACAAACACTTGGGCTCTGAACTTGTTTAGCCTACTAAAACTTCCAACGTACACAGCCTCTCCTGCTCAATCTGGCCAGAGCTCAACACCGACATTGCGAACGTCCAGGGATTGCTCCTACACTAAAGGTGCCAGCCCTGAAAGCTCTTGCTGGTCCTCATCTCCCACTGGTAACCTCTCAAACGAACCACAAACACTTGGGCTCTGAACTTGTTTCGCCTACTAAAACTTCCAACGTACACAGCCTCTCCTGCTCAATCTGGCCAGAGCTCAACACCGAAATTGCGAACGTCCAGGGATTGCTCCTACACTAAAGGTGCCAGCCCTGAAAGCTCTTGCTGGTCCTCATCTCCCACTGGTAACCTCTCAAATGAACCACAAACACTTGGGCTCTGAACTTGTTTCGCCTACTAAAACTTCCAACGTACACAGCCTCTCCTGCTCAATCTGGCCAGAGCTCAACACCGAAATTGCGAACGTCCAGCGATTGCTCCTACACTAAAGGTGCCAGCCCTGAAAGCTCTTGCTGGTCCTCATCTCCCACTGGTAACCTCTCAAACGAACCACAAACACTTGGGCTCTGAACTTGTTTAGCCTACTAAAACTTCCAACGTACACAGCCTCTCCTGCTCAATCTGGCCAGAGCTCAACACCGAAATTGCGAACGTCCAGGGATTGCTCCTACACTAAAGGTGCCAGCCCTGAAAGCTCTTGCTGGTCCTCATCTCCCACTGGTAACCTCTCAAACGAACCGCAAACACTTGGGCTCTGAACTTGTTTAGCCTACTAAAACTTCCAACGTACACAGCCTCTCCTGCTCAATCTGGCCAAAATTCACCAACGAAATTACGAACGTCCAGGGATTGCTCCTACACTAAAGGTGCCAGCCCTGAAAGCTCTTGCTGGTCCTCATCTCCCACTGGTAACCTCTCAAACGAACCACAAACACTTGGGCTCTGAACTTGTTTCGCCTACTAAAACTTCCAACGTACACAGCCTCTCCTGCTCAATCTGGCCAGAGCTCAACACCGACATTGCGAACGTCCAGGGATTGCTCCTACACTAAAGGTGCCAGCCCTGAAAGCTCTTGCTGGTCCTCATCTCCCACTGGTAACCTCTCAAACGAACCACAAACACTTGGGCTCTGAACTTGTTTAGCCTACTAAAACTTCCAACGTACACAGCCTCTCCTGCTCAATCTGGCCAGAGCTCAACACCGACATTGCGAACGTCCAGGGATTGCTCCTACACTAAAGGTGCCAGCCCTGAAAGCTCTTGCTGGTCCTCATCTCCCACTGGTAACCTCTCAAACGAACCACAAACACTTGGGCTCTAAACTTGTTTAGCCTACTAAAACTTCCAACGTACACAGCCTCTCCTGCTCAATCTGGCCAGAGCTCAACACCGACATTGCGAACGTCCAGGGATTGCTCCTACACTAAAGGTGCCAGCCCTGAAAGCTCTTGCTGGTCCTCATCTCCCACTGGTAACCTCTCAAACGAACCACAAACACTTGGGCTCTGAACTTGTTTAGCCTACTAAAACTTCCAACGTACACAGCCTCTCCTGCTCAATCTGGCCAGAGCTCAACACCGACATTGCGAACGTCCAGGGATTGCTCCTACACTAAAGGTGCCAGCCCTGAAAGCTCTTGCTGGTCCTCATCTCCCACTGGTAACCTCTCAAACGAACCACAAACACTTGGGCTCTGAACTTGTTTAGCCTACTAAAACTTCCAACGTACACAGCCTCTCCTGCTCAATCTGGCCAGAGCTCAACACCGACATTGCGAACGTCCAGGGATTGCTCCTACACTAAAGGTGCCAGCCCTGAAAGCTCTTGCTGGTCCTCATCTCCCACTGGTAACCTCTCAAACGAACCACAAACACTTGGGCTCTAAACTTGTTTAGCCTACTAAAACTTCCAACGTACACAGACTCTCCTGCTCAATCTGGCCAAAATTCACCAACGAAATTACGAACGTCCAGGGATTGCTCCTACACTAAAGGTGCCAGCCCTGAAAGCTCTTGCTGGTCCTCATCTCCCACTGGTAACCTCTCAAACGAACCACAAACACTTGGGCTCTGAACTTGTTTCGCCTACTAAAACTTCCAACGTACACAGCCTCTCCTGCTCAATCTGGCCAGAGCTCAACACCGAAATTGCGAACGTCCAGCGATTGCTCCTACACTAAAGGTGCCAGCCCTGAAAGCTCTTGCTGGTCCTCATCTCCCACTGGTAACCTCTCAAATGAACCACAAACACTTGGGCTCTGAACTTGTTTAGCCTACTAAAACTTCCAACGTACACAGCCTCTCCTGCTCAATCTGGCCAGAGCTCAACACCGAAATTGCGAACGTCCAGGGATTGCTCCTACACTAAAGGTGCCAGCCCTGAAAGCTCTTGCTGGTCCTCATCTCCCACTGGTAACCTCTCAAACGAACCACAAACACTTGGGCTCTGAACTTGTTTAGCCTACTAAAACTTCCAACGTACACAGCCTCTCCTGCTCAATCTGGCCAGAGCTCAACACCGACATTGCGAACGTCCAGGGATTGCTCCTACACTAAAGGTGCCAGCCCTGAAAGCTCTTGCTGGTCCTCATCTCCCACTGGTAACCTCTCAAACGAACCACAAACACTTGGCCTCTGAACTTGTTTAGCCTACTAAAACTTCCAACGTACACAGCCTCTCCTGCTCAATCTGGCCAAAATTCACCAACGAAATTACGAACGTCCAGGGATTGCTCCTACACTAAAGGTGCCAGCCCTGAAAGCTCTTGCTGGTCCTCATCTCCCACTGGTAACCTCTCAAACGAACCACAAACACTTGGGCTCTGAACTTGTTTCGCCTACTAAAACTTCCAACGTACACAGCCTCTCCTGCTCAATCTGGCCAGAGCTCAACACCGACATTGCGAACGTCCAGGGATTGCTCCTACACTAAAGGTGCCAGCCCTGAAAGCTCTTGCTGGTCCTCATCTCCCACTGGTAACCTCTCAAACGAACCACAAACACTTGGGCTCTGAACTTGTTTAGCCTACTAAAACTTCCAACGTACACAGCCTCTCCTGCTCAATCTGGCCAGAGCTCAACACCGACATTGCGAACGTCCAGGGATTGCTCCTACACTAAAGGTGCCAGCCCTGAAAGCTCTTGCTGGTCCTCATCTCCCACTGGTAACCTCTCAAACGAACCACAAACACTTGGGCTCTGAACTTGTTTCGCCTACTAAAACTTCCAACGTACACAGCCTCTCCTGCTCAATCTGGCCAGAGCTCAACACCGACATTGCGAACGTCCAGGGATTGCTCCTACACTAAAGGTGCCAGCCCTGAAAGCTCTTGCTGGTCCTCATCTCCCACTGGTAACCTCTCAAACGAACCACAAACACTTGGGCTCTGAACTTGTTTCGCCTACTAAAACTTCCAACGTACACAGCCTCTCCTGCTCAATCTGGCCAGAGCTCAACACCGACATTGCGAACGTCCAGGGATTGCTCCTACACTAAAGGTGCCAGCCCTGAAAGCTCTTGCTGGTCCTCATCTCCCACTGGTAACCTCTCAAACGAACCACAAACACTTGGGCTCTGAACTTGTTTAGCCTACTAAAACTTCCAACGTACACAGCCTCTCCTGCTCAATCTGGCCAGAGCTCAACACCAACATTGCGAACGTCCAGGGATTGCACCTACACTAAAGGTGCCAGCCCTGAAAGCTCTTGCTGGTCCTCATCTCCCACTGGTAACCTCTCAAACGAACCACAAACACTTGGGCTCTGAACTTGTTTAGCCTACTAAAACTTCCAACGTACACAGCCTCTCCTGCTCAATCTGGCCAGAGCTCAACACCGACATTGCGAACGTCCAGCGATTGCTCCTACACTAAAGGTGCCAGCCCTGAAAGCTCTTGCTGGTCCTCATCTCCCACTGGTAACCTCTCAAACGAACCACAAACACTTGGGCTCTGAACTTGTTTCGCCTACTAAAACTTCCAACGTACACAGCCTCTCCTGCTCAATCTGGCCAGAGCTCAACACCGAAATTGCGAACGTCCAGGGATTGCTCCTACACTAAAGGTGCCAGCCCTGAAAGCTCTTGCTGGTCCTCATCTCCCACTGGTAACCTCTCAAACGAACCACAAACACTTGGGCTCTGAACTTGTTTAGCCTACTAAAACTTCCAACGTACACAGCCTCTCCTGCTCAATCTGGCCAGAGCTCAACACCGACATTGCGAACGTCCAGGGATTGCTCCTACACTAAAGGTGCCAGCCCTGAAAGCTCTTGCTGGTCCTCATCTCCCACTGGTAACCTCTCAAACGAACCACAAACACTTGGGGCTCTGAACTTGTTTAGCCTACTAAAACTTCCAACGTACACAGCCTCTCCTGCTCAATCTGGCCAAAATTCACCAACGAAATTACGAACGTCCAGGGATTGCTCCTACACTAAAGGGGCCAGCCCTGAAAGCTCTTGCTGGTCCTCATCTCCCACTGGTAACCTCTCAAACGAACCACAAACACTTGGGCTCTGAACTTGTTTCGCCTACTAAAACTTCCAACGTACACAGCCTCTCCTGCTCAATCTGGCCAGAGCTCAACACCGACATTGCGAACGTCCAGGGATTGCTCCTACACTAAAGGTGCCAGCCCTGAAAGCTCTTGCTGGTCCTCATCTCCCACTGGTAACCTCTCAAACGAACCACAAACACTTGGGCTCTGAACTTGTTTAGCCTACTAAAACTTCCAACGTACACAGCCTCTCCTGCTCAATCTGGCCAGAGCTCAACACCGACATTGCGAACGTCCAGGGATTGCTCCTACACTAAAGGTGCCAGCCCTGAAAGCTCTTGCTGGTCCTCATCTCCCACTGGTAACCTCTCAAACGAACCACAAACACTTGGCCTCTGAACTTGTTTAGCCTACTAAAACTTCCAACGTACACAGCCTCTCCTGCTCAATCTGGCCAGAGCTCAACACCGACATTGCGAACGTCCAGCGATTGCTCCTACACTAAAGGTGCCAGCCCTGAAAGCTCTTGCTGGTCCTCATCTCCCACTGGTAACCTCTCAAACGAACCACAAACACTTGGGCTCTGAACTTGTTTAGCCTACTAAAACTTCCAACGTACACAGCCTCTCCTGCTCAATCTGGCCAGAGCTCAACACCGACATTGCGAACGTCCAGGGATTGCTCCTACACTAAAGGTGCCAGCCCTGAAAGCTCTTGCTGGTCCTCATCTCCCACTGGTAACCTCTCAAACGAACCACAAACACTTGGGCTCTGAACTTGTTTAGCCTACTAAAACTTCCAACGTACACAGCCTCTCCTGCTCAATCTGGCCAGAGCTCAACACCGACATTGCGAACGTCCAGGGATTGCTCCTACACTAAAGGTGCCAGCCCTGAAAGCTCTTGCTGGTCCTCATCTCCCACTGGTAACCTCTCAAACGAACCGCAAACACTTGGCCTCTGAACTTGTTTAGCCTACTAAAACTTCCAACGTACACAGCCTCTCCTGCTCAATCTGGCCAGAGCTCAACACCGACATTGCGAACGTCCAGGGATTGCTCCTACACTAAAGGTGCCAGCCCTGAAAGCTCTTGCTGGTCCTCATCTCCCACTGGTAACCTCTCAAACGAACCACAAACACTTGGGCTCTGAACTTGTTTAGCCTACTAAAACTTCCAACGTACACAGCCTCTCCTGCTCAATCTGGCCAAAATTCACCAACGAAATTACGAACGTCCAGGGATTGCTCCTACACTAAAGGTGCCAGCCCTGAAAGCTCTTGCTGGTCCTCATCTCCCACTGGTAACCTCTCAAACGAACCACAAACACTTGGGCTCTGAACTTGTTTAGCCTACTAAAACTTCCAACGTACACAGCCTCTCCTGCTCAATCTGGCCAGAGCTCAACACCGACATTGCGAACGTCCAGGGATTGCTCCTACACTAAAGGTGCCAGCCCTGAAAGCTCTTGCTGGTCCTCATCTCCCACTGGTAACCTCTCAAACGAACCACAAACACTTGGGCTCTGAACTTGTTTAGCCTACTAAAACTTCCAACGTACACAGCCTCTCCTGCTCAATCTGGCCAGAGCTCAACACCGACATTGCGAACGTCCAGGGATTGCTCCTACACTAAAGGTGCCAGCCCTGAAAGCTCTTGCTGGTCCTCATCTCCCACTGGTAACCTCTCAAACGAACCACAAACACTTGGGCTCTGAACTTGTTTAGCCTACTAAAACTTCCAACGTACACAGCCTCTCCTGCTCAATCTGGCCAGAGCTCAACACCGACATTGCGAACGTCCAGGGATTGCACCTACACTAAAGGTGCCAGCCCTGAAAGCTCTTGCTGGTCCTCATCTCCCACTGGTAACCTCTCAAACGAACCACAAACACTTGGGCTCTGAACTTGTTTAGCCTACTAAAACTTCCAACGTACACAGCCTCTCCTGCTCAATCTGGCCAGAGCTCAACACCGACATTGCGAACGTCCAGGGATTGCTCCTACACTAAAGGTGCCAGCCCTGAAAGCTCTTGCTGGTCCTCATCTCCCACTGGTAACCTCTCAAACAAACCGCAAACACTTGGGCTCTGAACTTGTTTAGCCTACTAAAACTTCCAACGTACACAGCCTCTCCTGCTCAATCTGGCCAGAGCTCAACACCGAAATTGCGAACGTCCAGGGATTGCTCCTACACTAAAGGTGCCAGCCCTGAAAGCTCTTGCTGGTCCTCATCTCCCACTGGTAACCTCTCAAACGAACCGCAAACACTTGGGCTCTGAACTTGTTTAGCCTACTAAAACTTCCAACGTACACAGCCTCTCCTGCTCAATCTGGCCAAAATTCACCAACGAAATTACGAACGTCCAGGGATTGCTCCTACACTAAAGGTGCCAGCCCTGAAAGCTCTTGCTGGTCCTCATCTCCCACTGGTAACCTCTCAAACGAACCACAAACACTTGGGCTCTGAACTTGTTTCGCCTACTAAAACTTCCAACGTACACAGCCTCTCCTGCTCAATCTGGCCAGAGCTCAACACCGAAATTGCGAACGTCCAGCGATTGCTCCTACACTAAAGGTGCCAGCCCTGAAAGCTCTTGCTGGTCCTCATCTCCCACTGGTAACCTCTCAAACGAACCACAAACACTTGGGCTCTGAACTTGTTTAGCCTACTAAAACTTCCAACGTACACAGCCTCTCCTGCTCAATCTGGCCAGAGCTCAACACCGACATTGCGAACGTCCAGGGATTGCTCCTACACTAAAGGTGCCAGCCCTGAAAGCTCTTGCTGGTCCTCATCTCCCACTGGTAACCTCTCAAACGAACCACAAACACTTGGGCTCTGAACTTGTTTAGCCTACTAAAACTTCCAACGTACACAGCCTCTCCTGCTCAATCTGGCCAGAGCTCAACACCGACATTGCGAACGTCCAGGGATTGCACCTACACTAAAGGTGCCAGCCCTGAAAGCTCTTGCTGGTCCTCATCTCCCACTGGTAACCTCTCAAACGAACCACAAACACTTGGGCTCTGAACTTGTTTAGCCTACTAAAACTTCCAACGTACACAGCCTCTCCTGCTCAATCTGGCCAGAGCTCAACACCGACATTGCGAACGTCCAGGGATTGCTCCTACACTAAAGGTGCCAGCCCTGAAAGCTCTTGCTGGTCCTCATCTCCCACTGGTAACCTCTCAAACGAACCGCAAACACTTGGGCTCTGAACTTGTTTAGCCTACTAAAACTTCCAACGTACACAGCCTCTCCTGCTCAATCTGGCCAGAGCTCAACACCGAAATTGCGAACGTCCAGGGATTGCTCCTACACTAAAGGTGCCAGCCCTGAAAGCTCTTGCTGGTCCTCATCTCCCACTGGTAACCTCTCAAACGAACCACAAACACTTGGGCTCTGAACTTGTTTCGCCTACTAAAACTTCCAACGTACACAGCCTCTCCTGCTCAATCTGGCCAGAGCTCAACACCGACATTGCGAACGTCCAGGGATTGCTCCTACACTAAAGGTGCCAGCCCTGAAAGCTCTTGCTGGTCCTCATCTCCCACTGGTAACCTCTCAAACGAACCACAAACACTTGGGCTCTGAACTTGTTTAGCCTACTAAAACTTCCAACGTACACAGCCTCTCCTGCTCAATCTGGCCAGAGCTCAACACCGACATTGCGAACGTCCAGGGATTGCTCCTACACTAAAGGTGCCAGCCCTGAAAGCTCTTGCTGGTCCTCATCTCCCACTGGTAACCTCTCAAACGAACCACAAACACTTGGGCTCTGAACTTGTTTAGCCTACTAAAACTTCCAACGTACACAGCCTCTCCTGCTCAATCTGGCCAGACCTCAACACCGACATTGCGAACGTCCAGGGATTGCTCCTACACTAAAGGTGCCAGCCCTGAAAGCTCTTGCTGGTCCTCATCTCCCACTGGTAACCTCTCAAACGAACCACAAACACTTGGGCTCTAAACTTGTTTAGCCTACTAAAACTTCCAACGTACACAGCCTCTCCTGCTCAATCTGGCCAGAGCTCAACACCGACATTGCGAACGTCCAGGGATTGCTCCTACACTAAAGGTGCCAGCCCTGAAAGCTCTTGCTGGTCCTCATCTCCCACTGGTAACCTCTCAAACGAACCACAAACACTTGGGCTCTGAACTTGTTTAGCCTACTAAAACTTCCAACGTACACAGCCTCTCCTGCTCAATCTGGCCAGAGCTCAACACCGACATTGCGAACGTCCAGGATTGCTCCTACACTAAAGGTGCCAGCCCTGAAAGCTCTTGCTGGTCCTCATCTCCCACTGGTAACCTCTCAAACGAACCACAAACACTTGGGCTCTGAACTTGTTTAGCCTACTAAAACTTCCAACGTACACAGACTCTCCTGCTCAATCTGGCCAAAATTCACCAACGAAATTACGAACGTCCAGGGATTGCTCCTACACTAAAGGTGCCAGCCCTGAAAGCTCTTGCTGGTCCTCATCTCCCACTGGTAACCTCTCAAACGAACCACAAACACTTGGGCTCTGAACTTGTTTCGCCTACTAAAACTTCCAACGTACACAGCCTCTCCTGCTCAATCTGGCCAGAGCTCAACACCGAAATTGCGAACGTCCAGGGATTGCTCCTACACTAAAGGTGCCAGCCCTGAAAGCTCTTGCTGGTCCTCATCTCCCACTGGTAACCTCTCAAATGAACCACAAACACTTGGGCTCTGAACTTGTTTAGCCTACTAAAACTTCCAACGTACACAGCCTCTCCTGCTCAATCTGGCCAGAGCTCAACACCGAAATTGCGAACGTCCAGGGATTGCTCCTACACTAAAGGTGCCAGCCCTGAAAGCTCTTGCTGGTCCTCATCTCCCACTGGTAACCTCTCAAACGAACCACAAACACTTGGGCTCTGAACTTGTTTAGCCTACTAAAACTTCCAACGTACACAGCCTCTCCTGCTCAATCTGGCCAGAGCTCAACACCGACATTGCGAACGTCCAGGGATTGCTTCTACACTAAAGGTGCCAGCCCTGAAAGCTCTTGCTGGTCCTCATCTCCCACTGGTAACCTCTCAAACGAACCACAAACACTTGGGCTCTGAACTTGTTTAGCCTACTAAAACTTCCAACGTACACAGCCTCTCCTGCTCAATCTGGCCAAAATTCACCAACGAAATTACGAACGTCCAGGGATTGCTCCTACACTAAAGGTGCCAGCCCTGAAAGCTCTTGCTGGTCCTCATCTCCCACTGGTAACCTCTCAAACGAACCACAAACACTTGGGCTCTGAACTTGTTTCGCCTACTAAAACTTCCAACGTACACAGCCTCTCCTGCTCAATCTGGCCAGAGCTCAACACCGACATTGCGAACGTCCAGGGATTGCTCCTACACTAAAGGTGCCAGCCCTGAAAGCTCTTGCTGGTCCTCATCTCCCACTGGTAACCTCTCAAACGAACCACAAACACTTGGGCTCTGAACTTGTTTAGCCTACTAAAACTTCCAACGTACACAGCCTCTCCTGCTCAATCTGGCCAGAGCTCAACACCGACATTGCGAACGTCCAGGGATTGCTCCTACACTAAAGGTGCCAGCCCTGAAAGCTCTTGCTGGTCCTCATCTCCCACTGGTAACCTCTCAAACGAACCACAAACACTTGGGCTCTGAACTTGTTTCGCCTACTAAAACTTCCAACGTACACAGCCTCTCCTGCTCAATCTGGCCAGAGCTCAACACCGACATTGCGAACGTCCAGGGATTGCTCCTACACTAAAGGTGCCAGCCCTGAAAGCTCTTGCTGGTCCTCATCTCCCACTGGTAACCTCTCAAACGAACCACAAACACTTGGCCTCTGAACTTGTTTAGCCTACTAAAACTTCCAAGGTACACAGCCTCTCCTGCTCAATCTGGCCAGAGCTCAACACCGACATTGCGAACGTCCAGCGATTGCTCCTACACTAAAGGTGCCAGCCCTGAAAGCTCTTGCTGGTCCTCATCTCCCACTGGTAACCTCTCAAACGAACCACAAACACTTGGGCTCTGAACTTGTTTAGCCTACTAAAACTTCCAACGTACACAGCCTCTCCTGCTCAATCTGGCCAGAGCTCAACACCAACATTGCGAACGTCCAGGGATTGCACCTACACTAAAGGTGCCAGCCCTGAAAGCTCTTGCTGGTCCTCATCTCCCACTGGTAACCTCTCAAACGAACCACAAACACTTGGGCTCTGAACTTGTTTCGCCTACTAAAACTTCCAACGTACACAGCCTCTCCTGCTCAATCTGGCCAGAGCTCAACACCGAAATTGCGAACGTCCAGGGATTGCTCCTACACTAAAGGTGCCAGCCCTGAAAGCTCTTGCTGGTCCTCATCTCCCACTGGTAACCTCTCAAACGAACCACAAACACTTGGGCTCTGAACTTGTTTCGCCTACTAAAACTTCCAACGTACACAGCCTCTCCTGCTCAATCTGGCCAGAGCTCAACACCGACATTGCGAACGTCCAGGGATTGCTCCTACACTAAAGGTGCCAGCCCTGAAAGCTCTTGCTGGA
>NW_026776616.1:0-52561 GCF_030936135.1 Gavia stellata | reverse complement strand
TAGCTCAACACCGAAATTGCGAACGTCCAGCGATTGCTCCTACACTAAAGGTGCCAGCCCTGAAAGATCTTGCTGGTCCTCATCTCCCACTGGTAACCTCTCAAACGAACCACAAACACTTGGCCTCTGAACTTGTTTAGCCTACTAAAACTTCCAACGTACACAGCGTCTCCTGCTCAATCTGGCCAGAGCTCAACACCGAAATTGCGAACGTCCAGCGATTGCTCCTACACTAAAGGTGCCAGCCCTGAAAGCTCTTGCTGCTCCTCATCTCCCACTGGTAACCTCTCAAACGAACCACAAACACTTGGCCTCTGAACTTGTTTAGCCTACTAAAACTTCCAACGTACACTGCCTCTCCTGCTCAATCTGGCCAGAGCTCAACACCGAAATTGCGAACGTCCAGCGATTGCTCCTACACTAAAGGTGCCAGCCCTGAAAGCTCTTGCTGCTCCTCATCTCCCACTGGTAACCTCTCAAACGAACCACAAACACTTGGGCTCTGAACTTGTTTAGCCTACTAAAACTTCCAACGTACACAGCCTCTCCTGCTCAATCTGGCCAGAGCTCAACACCGAAATTGCGAACGTCCAGCGATTGCTCCTACACTAAAGGTGCCAGCCCTGAAAGCTCTTGCTGCTCCTCATCTCCCACTGGTAACCTCTCAAACGAACCACAAACACTTGGCCTCTGAACTTGTTTAGCCTACTAAAACTTCCAACGTACACAGCCTCGCCTGCTCAATCTGGCCAGAGCTCAACACCGAAATTGCGAACGTCCAGGGATTGCTCCTACACTAAAGGGGCCAGCCCTGAAAGCTCTTGCTGCTCCTCATCTCCCACTGGTAACCTCTCAAACGAACCACAAACACTTGGGCCCTGAACTTGTTTAGCCTACTAAAACTTCCAACGTACACAGCCTCTCCTGCTCAATCTGGCCAGAGCTCAACACCGAAATTGCGAACGTCCAGCGATTGCTCCTACACTAAAGGTGCCAGCCCTGAAAGCTCTTGCTGGTCCTCATCTCCCACTGGTAACCTCTCAAACGAACCACAAACACTTGGGCTCTGAACTTCTTTAGCCTACTAAAACTTCCAACGTACACAGCCTCTCCTGCTCAATCTGGCCAGAGCTCAACACCGAAATTGCGCACGTCCAGCGATTGCTCCTACAATAAAGGGGCCAGCCCTGAAAGCTCTTGCTGGTCCTCATCTCCCACTGGTAACCTCTCAAACGAACCACAAACACTTGGGCTCTGAACTTCTTTAGCCTACTAAAACTTCCAACGTACACAACCTCTCCTGCTCAATCTGGCCAGAGCTCAACACCGAAATTGCGAACGTCCAGCGATTGCTCCTACACTAAAGGGGCCAGCCCTGAAAGCTCTTGCTGGTCCTCATCTCCCACTGGTAACCTCTCAAACGAACCACAAACACTTGGGCTCTGAACTTGTTTAGCCTACTAAAACTTCCAACGTACACTGCCTCTCCTGCTCAATCTGGCCAGAGCTCAACACCGAAATTGCGAACGTCCAGCAATTACTCCTACACTAAAGGTGCCAGCCCTGAAAGCTCTTGCTGCTCCTTATCTCCCACTGGTAACCTCTCAAACGAACCACAAACACTTGGCCTCTGAACTAGTTTAGCCTACTAAAACTTACAACGTACACAGCCTCTCCTGCTCAATCTGGCCAGAGCTCAACACCGAAATTGCGAACGTCCAGCGATTGCACCTACACTAAAGGTGCCAGCCCTGAAAGCTCTTGCTGCTCCTCATCTCCCACTGGTAACCTCTCAAACGAACCACAAACACTTGGGCTCTGAACTTGTTTAGCCTACTAAAACTTCCAACGTACACAGCCTCTCCTGCTCAATCTGGCCAGAGCTCAACACCGAAATTGCGAACGTCCAGCGATTGCTCCTACACTAAAGGTGCCAGCCCTGAAAGATCTTGCTGGTCCTCATCTCCCACTGGTAACCTCTCAAACGAACCACAAACACTTGGGCTCTGAACTTGTTTAGCCTACTAAAACTTCCAACGTACACAGCCTCTCCTGCTCAATCTGGCCAGAGCTCAACACCGAAATTGCGAACGTCCAGCGATTGCTCCTACACTAAAGGTGCCAGCCCTGAAAGCTCTTGCTGGTCCTCATCTCCCACTGGTAACCTCTCAAACGAACCACAAACACTTGGGCTCTGAACTTGTTTAGCCTACTAAAACTTCCAACGTACACAGCCTCGCCTGCTCAATCTGGCCAGAGCTCAACACCGAAATTGCGAACGTCCAGCGATTGCTCCTACACTAAAGGCGCCAGCCCTGAAAGCTCTTGCTGCTCCTTATCTCCCACTGGTAACCTCTCAAATGAACCACAAACACTTGGGCTCTGAACTTCTTTAGCCTACTAAAACTTCCAACGTACACAGCCTCGCCTGCTCAATCTGGCCAGAGCTCAACACCGAAATTGCGAACGTCCAGCGATTGCTCCTACACTAAAGGTGCCAGCCCTGAAAGATCTTGCTGCTCCTCATCTCCCACTGGTAACCTCTCAAACGAACCACAAACACTTGGCCTCTGAACTTCTTTAGCCTACTAAAACTTCCAACGTACACAGCCTCTCCTGCTCAATCTGGCCAGAGCTCAACACCAAAATTGCGAACGTCCAGCGATTGCTCCTACACTAAAGGGGCCAGCCCTGAAAGCTCTTGCTGGTCCTCATCTCCCACTGGTAACCTCTCAAACGAACCACAAACACTTGGGCTCTGAACTTCTTTAGCCTACTAAAACTTCCAACGTACACAGCCTCTCCTGCTCAATCTGACCAGAGCTCAACACCGAAATTGCGAACGTCCAGCGATTGCTCCTACACTAAAGGTGCCAGCCCTGAAAGCTCTTGCTGCTCCTCATCTCCCACTGGTAACCTCTCAAATGAACCACAAACACTTGGGCTCTGAACTTGTTTAGCCTGCTAAAACTTCCAACGTACACAGCCTCTCCTGCTCAATCTGGCCAGAGCTCAACACCGAAATTGCGCACGTCCAGCGATTGCTCCTACAATAAAGGGGCCAGCCCTGAAAGCTCTTGCTGGTCCTCATCTCCCACTGGTAACCTCTCAAACGAACCACAAACACTTGGGCTCTGAACTTCTTTAGCCTACTAAAACTTCCAACGTACACAACCTCTCCTGCTCAATCTGGCCAGAGCTCAACACCGAAATTGCGAACGTCCAGCGATTGCTCCTACACTAAAGGGGCCAGCCCTGAAAGCTCTTGCTGGTCCTCATCTCCCACTGGTAACCTCTCAAACGAACCACAAACACTTGGGCTCTGAACTTGTTTAGCCTACTAAAACTTCCAACGTACACTGCCTCTCCTGCTCAATCTGGCCAGAGCTCAACACCGAAATTGCGAACGTCCAGCAATTACTCCTACACTAAAGGTGCCAGCCCTGAAAGCTCTTGCTGCTCCTTATCTCCCACTGGTAACCTCTCAAACGAACCACAAACACTTGGCCTCTGAACTAGTTTAGCCTACTAAAACTTACAACGTACACAGCCTCTCCTGCTCAATCTGGCCAGAGCTCAACACCGAAATTGCGAACGTCCAGCGATTGCTCCTACACTAAAGGGGCCAGCCCTGAAAGATCTTGCTGGTCCTCATCTCCCACTGGTAACCTCTCAAACGAACCACAAACACTTGGGCTCTGAACTTGTTTAGCCTACTAAAACTTCCAACGTACACAGCCTCTCCTGCTCAATCTGGCCAGAGCTCAACGCCGAAATTGCGAACGTCCAGCGATTGCTCCTACACTAAAGGGGCCAGCCCTGAAAGCTCTTGCTGGTCCTCATCTCCCACTGGTAACCTCTCAAACGAACCACAAACACTTGGGCTCTGAACTTGTTTAGCCTACTAAAACTTCCAACGTACACAGCCTCGCCTGCTCAATCTGGCCAGAGCTCAACACCGAAATTGCGAACGTCCAGCGATTGCTCCTACACTAAAGGTGCCAGCCCTGAAAGATCTTGCTGGTCCTCATCTCCCACTGGTAACCTCTCAAACGAACCACAAACACTTGGCCTCTGAACTTGTTTAGCCTACTAAAACTTCCAACGTACACAGCGTCTCCTGCTCAATCTGGCCAGAGCTCAACACCGAAATTGCGAACGTCCAGCGATTGCTCCTACACTAAAGGTGCCAGCCCTGAAAGCTCTTGCTGCTCCTCATCTCCCACTGGTAACCTCTCAAACGAACCACAAACACTTGGCCTCTGAACTTGTTTAGCCTACTAAAACTTCCAACGTACACTGCCTCTCCTGCTCAATCTGGCCAGAGCTCAACACCGAAATTGCGAACGTCCAGCGATTGCTCCTACACTAAAGGTGCCAGCCCTGAAAGCTCTTGCTGCTCCTCATCTCCCACTGGTAACCTCTCAAACGAACCACAAACACTTGGCCTCTGAACTTGTTTAGCCTACTAAAACTTCCAACGTACACAGCCTCTCCTGCTCAATCTGGCCAGAGCTCAACACCGAAATTGCGAACGTCCAGCGATTGCTCCTACACTAAAGGTGCCAGCCCTGAAAGCTCTTGCTGGTCCTCATCTCCCACTGGTAACCTCTCAAACGAACCACAAACACTTGGGCTCTGAACTTGTTTAGCCTACTAAAACTTCCAACGTACACAGCCTCGCCTGCTCAATCTGGCCAGAGCTCAACACCGAAATTGCGAACGTCCAGCGATTGCTCCTACACTAAAGGTGCCAGCCCTGAAAGCTCTTGCTGCTCCTCATCTCCCACTGGTAACCTCTCAAACGAACCACAAACACTTGGGCTCTGAACTTGTTTAGCCTACTAAAACTTCCAACGTACACAGCTTCTCCTGCTCAATCTAGCCAGAGCTCAACACCGAAATTGCGAACGTCCAGGGATTGCTCCTACACTAAAGGTGCCAGCCCTGAAAGCTCTTGCTGGTCCTCATCTCCCACTGGTAACCTCTCAAACGAACCACAAACACTTGGCCTCTGAACTTGTTTAGCCTACTAAAACTTCCAACGTACACAGCTTCTCCTGCTCAATCTAGCCAGAGCTCAACACCGAAATTGCGAACGTCCAGCGATTGCTCCTACACTAAAGGTGCCAGCCCTGAAAGCTCTTGCTGGTCCTCATCTCCCACTGGTAACCTCTCAAACGAACCACAAACACTTGGGCTCTGAACTTGTTTAGCCTACTAAAACTTCCAACGTACACAGCCTCTCCTGCTCAATCTGGCCAGAGCTCAACACCGAAATTGCGAACGTCCAGCGATTGCTCCTACACTAAAGGTGCCAGCCCTGAAAGCTCTTGCTGGTCCTCATCTCCCACTGGTAACCTCTCAAACGAACCACAAACACTTGGGCTCTGAACTTGTTTAGCCTACTAAAACTTCCAACGTACACAGCCTCTCCTGCTCGATCTGGCCAGAGCTCAACACCGAAATTGCGAACGTCCAGCGATTGCTCCTACACTAAAGGTGCCAGCCCTGAAAGCTCTTGCTGGTCCTCATCTCCCACTGGTAACCTCTCAAACAAACCACAAACACTTGGCCTCTGAACTTGTTTAGCCTACTAAAACTTCCAACGTACACAGCCTCGCCTGCTCAATCTGGCCAGAGCTCAACACCGAAATTGCGAACGTCCAGGGATTGCTCCTACACTAAAGGGGCCAGCCCTGAAAGCTCTTGCTGCTCCTCATCTCCCACTGGTAACCTCTCAAATGAACCACAAACACTTGGGCTCTGAACTTCTTTAGCCTACTAAAACTTCCAACGTACACAGCCTCGCCTGCTCAATCTGGCCAGAGCTCAACACCGAAATTGTGAACGTCCAGAGATTGCTCCTACACTAAAGGTGCCAGCCCTGAAAGCTCTTGCTGGTCCTCATCTCCCACTGGTAACCTCTCAAATGAACCACAAACACTTGGCCTCTGAACTTGTTTAGCCTACTAAAACTTCCAACGTACACAGCCTCTCCTGCTCAATCTGGCCAGAGCTCAACACCGAAATTGCGAACGTCCAGCTATTGCTCCTACACTAAAGGGGCCAGCCCTGAAAGCTCTTGCTGGTCCTCATCTCCCACTGGTAACCTCTCAAACGAACCACAAACACTTGGGCTCTGAACTTGTTTAGCCTGCTAAAACTTCCAACGTACACAGCCTCTCCTGCTCAATCTGGCCAGAGCTCAACACCGAAATTGCGAACGTCCAGCGATTGCTCCTACACTAAAGGTGCCAGCCCTGAAAGCTCTTGCTGCTCCTCATCTCCCACTGGTAACCTCTCAAATGAACCACAAACACTTGGCCTCTGAACTTCTTTAGCCTACTAAAACTTCCAACGTACACTGCCTCTCCTGCTCAATCTGGCCAGAGCTCAACACCGAAATTGCGAACGTCCAGCGATTGCTCCTACACTAAAGGGGCCAGCCCTGAAAGCTCTTGCTGGTCCTCATCTCCCACTGGTAACCTCTCAAACGAACCACAAACACTTGGCCTCTGAACTTGTTTAGCCTACTAAAACTTCCAACGTACACAGCCTCTCCTGCTCAATCTGGCCAGAGCTCAACACCGAAATTGCGAACGTCCAGCTATTGCTCCTACACTAAAGGGGCCAGCCCTGAAAGCTCTTGCTGGTCCTCATCTCCCACTGGTAACCTCTCAAACGAACCACAAACACTTGGGCTCTGAACTTCTTTAGCCTACTAAAACTTCCAACGTACACAGCCTCTCCTGCTCAATCTGGCCAGAGCTCAACACCGAAATTGCGAACGTCCAGCGATAGCTCCTACACTAAAGGCGCCAGCCCTGAAAGCTCTTGCTGCTCCTTATCTCCCACTGGTAACCTCTCAAATGAACCACAAACACTTGGGCTCTGAACTTCTTTAGCCTACTAAAACTTCCAACGTACACAGCCTCGCCTGCTCAATCTGGCCAGAGCTCAACACCGAAATTGCGAACGTCCAGCGATTGCTCCTACACTAAAGGTGCCAGCCCTGAAAGCTCTTGCTGGTCCTCATCTCCCACTGGTAACCTCTCAAACGAACCACAAACACTTGGGCTCTGAACTTGTTTAGCCTACTAAAACTTCCAACTACACAGCTTCTCCTGCTCAATCTAGCCAGAGCTCAACACCGAAATTGCGAACGTCCAGCGATTGCTCCTACACTAAAGGTGCCAGCCCTGAAAGCTCTTGCTGGTCCTCATCTCCCACTGGTAACCTCTCAAACGAACCACAAACACTTGGCCTCTGAACTTGTTTAGCCTACTAAAACTTCCAACGTACACAGCTTCTCCTGCTCAATCTAGCCAGAGCTCAACACCGAAATTGCGAACGTCCAGCGATTGCTCCTACACTAAAGGTGCCAGCCCTGAAAGCTCTTGCTGGTCCTCATCTCCCACTGGTAACCTCTCAAACGAACCACAAACACTTGGCCTCTGAACTTGTTTAGCCTACTAAAACTTCCAACGTACACAGCCTCTCCTGCTCAATCTGGCCAGAGCTCAACACCGAAATTGCGAACGTCCAGCGATTGCTCCTACACTAAAGGTGCCAGCCCTGAAAGCTCTTGCTGGTCCTCATCTCCCACTGGTAACCTCTCAAACGAACCACAAAACACTTGGGCTCTGAACTTGTTTAGCCTACTAAAACTTCCAACGTACACAGCCTCTCCTGCTCGATCTGGCCAGAGCTCAACACCGAAATTGCGAACGTCCAGCGATTGCTCCTACACTAAAGGTGCCAGCCCTGAAAGCTCTTGCTGGTCCTCATCTCCCACTGGTAACCTCTCAAACAAACCACAAACACTTGGCCTCTGAACTTGTTTAGCCTACTAAAACTTCCAACGTACACAGCCTCGCCTGCTCAATCTGGCCAGAGCTCAACACCGAAATTGCGAACGTCCAGGGATTGCTCCTACACTAAAGGGGCCAGCCCTGAAAGCTCTTGCTGCTCCTCATCTCCCACTGGTAACCTCTCAAATGAACCACAAACACTTGGGCTCTGAACTTCTTTAGCCTACTAAAACTTCCAACGTACACAGCCTCGCCTGCTCAATCTGGCCAGAGCTCAACACCGAAATTGTGAACGTCCAGAGATTGCTCCTACACTAAAGGGGCCAGCCCTGAAAGCTCTTGCTGGTCCTCATCTCCCACTGGTAACCTCTCAAATGAACCACAAACACTTGGCCTCTGAACTTGTTTAGCCTACTAAAACTTCCAACGTACACAGCCTCTCCTGCTCAATCTGGCCAGAGCTCAACACCGAAATTGCGAACGTCCAGCTATTGCTCCTACACTAAAGGGGCCAGCCCTGAAAGCTCTTGCTGGTCCTCATCTCCCACTGGTAACCTCTCAAACGAACCACAAACACTTGGGCTCTGAACTTGTTTAGCCTGCTAAAACTTCCAACGTACACAGCCTCTCCTGCTCAATCTGGCCAGAGCTCAACACCGAAATTGCGAACGTCCAGCGATTGCTCCTACACTAAAGGTGCCAGCCCTGAAAGCTCTTGCTGCTCCTCATCTCCCACTGGTAACCTCTCAAATGAACCACAAACACTTGGCCTCTGAACTTGTTTAGCCTACTAAAACTTCCAACGTACACTGCCTCTCCTGCTCAATCTGGCCAGAGCTCAACACCGAAATTGCGAACGTCCAGCGATTGCTCCTACACTAAAGGGGCCAGCCCTGAAAGCTCTTGCTGGTCCTCATCTCCCACTGGTAACCTCTCAAACGAACCACAAACACTTGGGCTCTGAACTTCTTTAGCCTACTAAAACTTCCAACGTACACAGCCTCTCCTGCTCAATCTGGCCAGAGCTCAACACCGAAATTGCGAACGTCCAGCGATTGCTCCTACACTAAAGGTGCCAGCCCTGAAAGCTCTTGCTGCTCCTCATCTCCCACTGGTAACCTCTCAAATGAACCACAAACACTTGGCCTCTGAACTAGTTTAGCCTGCTAAAACTTCCAACGTACACAGCCTCTCCTGCTCAATCTGGCCAGAGCTCAACACCGAAATTGCGAACGTCCAGCGATTGCTCCTACACTAAAGGTGCCAGCCCTGAAAGCTCTTGCTGCTCCTTATCTCCCACTGGTAACCTCTCAAATGAACCACAAACACTTGGCCTCTGAACTAGTTTAGCCTACTAAAACTTACAACGTACACAGCCTCTCCTGCTCAATCTGGCCAGAGCTCAACACCGAAATTGCGAACGTCCAGAGATTGATCCTACACTAAAGGTGCCAGCCCTGAAAGCTCTTGCTGGTCCTTATCTCCCACTGGTAACCTCTCAAACGAACCACAAACACTTGGGCTCTGAACTTGTTTAGCCTACTAAAACTTCCAACGTACACAGCCTCTCCTGCTCAATCTGGCCAGAGCTCAACACCGAAATTGCGAACGTCCAGCGATTGCTCCTACACTAAAGGTGCCAGCCCTGAAAGCTCTTGCTGGTCCTCATCTCCCACTGGTAACCTCTCAAACGAACCACAAACACTTGGCCTCTGAACTTGTTTAGCCTACTAAAACTTCCAACGTACACAGCCTCTCCTGCTCAATCTGGCCAGAGCTCAACACCGAAATTGCGAACGTCCAGCGATTGCTCCTACACTAAAGGTGCCAGCCCTGAAAGCTCTTGCTGGTCCTCATCTCCCACTGGTAACCTCTCAAACGAACCACAAACACTTGGGCTCTGAACTTGTTTAGCCTACTAAAACTTCCAACGTACACAGCCTCGCCTGCTCAATCTGGCCAGAGCTCAACACCGAAATTGCGAACGTCCAGGGATTGCTCCTACACTAAAGGGGCCAGCCCTGAAAGCTCTTGCTGCTCCTCATCTCCCACTGGTAACCTCTCAAATGAACCACAAACACTTGGGCTCTGAACTTCTTTAGCCTACTAAAACTTCCAACGTACACAGCCTCTCCTGCTCAATCTGGCCAGAGCTCAACACCGAAATTGCGAACGTCCAGCGATTGCTCCTACACTAAAGGTGCCAGCCCTGAAAGCTCTTGCTGGTCCTCATCTCCCACTGGTAACCTCTCAAATGAACCACAAACACTTGGGCTCTGAACTTGTTTAGCCTACTAAAACTTCCAACGTACACAGCCTCTCCTGCTCAATCTGGCCAGAGCTCAACACCGAAATTGCGAACGTCCAGCTATTGCTCCTACACTAAAGGGGCCAGCCCTGAAAGCTCTTGCTGGTCCTCATCTCCCACTGGTAACCTCTCAAACGAACCACAAACACTTGGGCTCTGAACTTCTTTAGCCTACTAAAACTTCCAACGCACACAGCCTCTCCTGCTCAATCTGGCCAGAGCTCAACACCGAAATTGCGAACGTCCAGCGATAGCTCCTACACTAAAGGGGCCAGCCCTGAAAGCTCTTGCTGCTCCTTATCTCCCACTGGTAACCTCTCAAATGAACCACAAACACTTGGGCTCTGAACTTCTTTAGCCTACTAAAACTTCCAACGTACACAGCCTCGCCTGCTCAATCTGGCCAGAGCTCAACACCGAAATTGCGAACGTCCAGCGATTGCTCCTACACTAAAGGTGCCAGCCCTGAAAGCTCTTGCTGGTCCTCATCTCCCACTGGTAACCTCTCAAACGAACCACAAACACTTGGGCTCTGAACTTGTTTAGCCTACTAAAACTTCCAACGTACACAGCCTCTCCTGCTCAATCTAGCCAGAGCTCAACACCGAAATTGCGAACGTCCAGCGATTGCTCCTACACTAAAGGTGCCAGCCCTGAAAGCTCTTGCTGGTCCTCATCTCCCACTGGTAACCTCTCAAACGAACCACAAACACTTGGCCTCTGAACTTGTTTAGCCTACTAAAACTTCCAACGTACACAGCTTCTCCTGCTCAATCTAGCCAGAGCTCAACACCGAAATTGCGAACGTCCAGCGATTGCTCCTACACTAAAGGTGCCAGCCCTGAAAGCTCTTGCTGGTCCTCATCTCCCACTGGTAACCTCTCAAACGAACCACAAACACTTGGCCTCTGAACTTGTTTAGCCTACTAAAACTTCCAACGTACACAGCCTCTCCTGCTCAATCTGGCCAGAGCTCAACACCGAAATTGCTAACGTCCAGCGATTGCTCCTACACTAAAGGTGCCAGCCCTGAAAGCTCTTGCTGGTCCTCATCTCCCACTGGTAACCTCTCAAACGAACCACAAACACTTGGGCTCTGAACTTGTTTAGCCTACTAAAACTTCCAACGTACACAGCCTCTCCTGCTCGATCTGGCCAGAGCTCAACACCGAAATTGCGAACGTCCAGCGATTGCTCCTACACTAAAGGTGCCAGCCCTGAAAGCTCTTGCTGGTCCTCATCTCCCACTGGTAACCTCTCAAACGAACCACAAACACTTGGCCTCTGAACTTGTTTAGCCTACTAAAACTTCCAACGTACACAGCCTCGCCTGCTCAATCTGGCCAGAGCTCAACACCGAAATTGCGAACGTCCAGGGATTGCTCCTACACTAAAGGGGCCAGCCCTGAAAGCTCTTGCTGCTCCTCATCTCCCACTGGTAACCTCTCAAATGAACCACAAACACTTGGGCTCTGAACTTCTTTAGCCTACTAAAACTTCCAACGTACACAGCCTCGCCTGCTCAATCTGGCCAGAGCTCAACACCGAAATTGTGAACGTCCAGAGATTGCTCCTACACTAAAGGTGCCAGCCCTGAAAGCTCTTGCTGGTCCTCATCTCCCACTGGTAACCTCTCAAATGAACCACAAACACTTGGCCTCTGAACTTGTTTAGCCTACTAAAACTTCCAACGTACACAGCCTCTCCTGCTCAATCTGGCCAGAGCTCAACACCGAAATTGCGAACGTCCAGCTATTGCTCCTACACTAAAGGGGCCAGCCCTGAAAGCTCTTGCTGGTCCTCATCTCCCACTGGTAACCTCTCAAACGAACCACAAACACTTGGGCTCTGAACTTGTTTAGCCTGCTAAAACTTCCAACGTACACAGCCTCTCCTGCTCAATCTGGCCAGAGCTCAACACCGAAATTGCGAACGTCCAGCGATTGCTCCTACACTAAAGGTGCCAGCCCTGAAAGCTCTTGCTGCTCCTCATCTCCCACTGGTAACCTCTCAAATGAACCACAAACACTTGGCCTCTGAACTTGTTTAGCCTACTAAAACTTCCAACGTACACTGCCTCTCCTGCTCAATCTGGCCAGAGCTCAACACCGAAATTGCGAACGTCCAGCGATTGCTCCTACACTAAAGGTGCCAGCCCTGAAAGCTCTTGCTGGTCCTCATCTCCCACTGGTAACCTCTCAAACGAACCACAAACACTTGGGCTCTGAACTTCTTTAGCCTACTAAAACTTCCAACGTACACAGCCTCTCCTGCTCAATCTGGCCAGAGCTCAACACCGAAATTGCGAACGTCCAGCGATTGCTCCTACACTAAAGGTGCCAGCCCTGAAAGCTCTTGCTGCTCCTCATCTCCCACTGGTAACCTCTCAAATGAACCACAAACACTTGGCCTCTGAACTAGTTTAGCCTGCTAAAACTTCCAACGTACACAGCCTCTCCTGCTCAATCTGGCCAGAGCTCAACACCGAAATTGCGAACGTCCAGCGATTGCTCCTACACTAAAGGTGCCAGCCCTGAAAGCTCTTGCTGCTCCTTATCTCCCACTGGTAACCTCTCAAATGAACCACAAACACTTGGCCTCTGAACTAGTTTAGCCTACTAAAACTTACAACGTACACAGCCTCTCCTGCTCAATCTGGCCAGAGCTCAACACCGAAATTGCGAACGTCCAGAGATTGATCCTACACTAAAGGTGCCAGCCCTGAAAGCTCTTGCTGGTCCTTATCTCCCACTGGTAACCTCTCAAACGAACCACAAACACTTGGGCTCTGAACTTGTTTAGCCTACTAAAACTTCCAACGTACACAGCCTCTCCTGCTCAATCTGGCCAGAGCTCAACACCGAAATTGCGAACGTCCAGCGATTGCTCCTACACTAAAGGTGCCAGCCCTGAAAGCTCTTGCTGGTCCTCATCTCCCACTGGTAACCTCTCAAACGAACCACAAACACTTGGCCTCTGAACTTGTTTAGCCTACTAAAACTTCCAACGTACACAGCCTCTCCTGCTCAATCTGGCCAGAGCTCAACACCGAAATTGCGAACGTCCAGCGATTGCTCCTACACTAAAGGTGCCAGCCCTGAAAGCTCTTGCTGGTCCTCATCTCCCACTGGTAACCTCTCAAACGAACCACAAACACTTGGGCTCTGAACTTGTTTAGCCTACTAAAACTTCCAACGTACACAGCCTCGCCTGCTCAATCTGGCCAGAGCTCAACACCGAAATTGCGAACGTCCAGGGATTGCTCCTACACTAAAGGGGCCAGCCCTGAAAGCTCTTGCTGCTCCTCATCTCCCACTGGTAACCTCTCAAATGAACCACAAACACTTGGGCTCTGAACTTCTTTAGCCTACTAAAACTTCCAACGTACACAGCCTCTCCTGCTCAATCTGGCCAGAGCTCAACACCGAAATTGCGAACGTCCAGCGATTGCTCCTACACTAAAGGTGCCAGCCCTGAAAGCTCTTGCTGGTCCTCATCTCCCACTGGTAACCTCTCAAATGAACCACAAACACTTGGGCTCTGAACTTGTTTAG
Source organism: Gavia stellata (assembly GCF_030936135.1). Taxonomy (NCBI): domain Eukaryota; kingdom Metazoa; phylum Chordata; class Aves; order Gaviiformes; family Gaviidae; genus Gavia; species Gavia stellata. Next base: position 38,885 of record NW_026776616.1, on the reverse strand, counting down.
CCTACTAAAACTTCCAACGTACACAGCCTCTCCTGCTCAATCTGGCCAGAGCTCAACACCGAAATTGCGAACGTCCAGCTATTGCTCCTACACTAAAGGGGCCAGCCCTGAAAGCTCTTGCTGGTCCTCATCTCCCACTGGTAACCTCTCAAACGAACCACAAACACTTGGGCTCTGAACTTCTTTAGCCTACTAAAACTTCCAACGCACACAGCCTCTCCTGCTCAATCTGGCCAGAGCTCAACACCGAAATTGCGAACGTCCAGCGATAGCTCCTACACTAAAGGGGCCAGCCCTGAAAGCTCTTGCTGCTCCTTATCTCCCACTGGTAACCTCTCAAATGAACCACAAACACTTGGGCTCTGAACTTGTTTAGCCTACTAAAACTTCCAACGTACACAGCCTCGCCTGCTCAATCTGGCCAGAGCTCAACACCGAAATTGCGAACGTCCAGCGATTGCTCCTACACTAAAGGTGCCAGCCCTGAAAGCTCTTGCTGGTCCTCATCTCCCACTGGTAACCTCTCAAACGAACCACAAACACTTGGGCTCTGAACTTGTTTAGCCTACTAAAACTTCCAACGTACACAGCTTCTCCTGCTCAATCTAGCCAGAGCTCAACACCGAAATTGCGAACGTCCAGCGATTGCTCCTACACTAAAGGTGCCAGCCCTGAAAGCTCTTGCTGCTCCTCATCTCCCACTGGTAACCTCTCAAACGAACCACAAACACTTGGCCTCTGAACTTGTTTAGCCTACTAAAACTTCCAACGTACACAGCTTCTCCTGCTCAATCTAGCCAGAGCTCAACACCGAAATTGCGAACGTCCAGCGATTGCTCCTACACTAAAGGTGCCAGCCCTGAAAGCTCTTGCTGGTCCTCATCTCCCACTGGTAACCTCTCAAACGAACCACAAACACTTGGCCTCTGAACTTGTTTAGCCTACTAAAACTTCCAACGTACACAGCCTCTCCTGCTCAATCTGGCCAGAGCTCAACACCGAAATTGCGAACGTCCAGCGATTGCTCCTACACTAAAGGTGCCAGCCCTGAAAGCTCTTGCTGGTCCTCATCTCCCACTGGTAACCTCTCAAACGAACCACAAACACTTGGGCTCTGAACTTGTTTAGCCTACTAAAACTTCCAACGTACACAGCCTCTCCTGCTCGATCTGGCCAGAGCTCAACACCGAAATTGCGAACGTCCAGCGATTGCTCCTACACTAAAGGTGCCAGCCCTGAAAGCTCTTGCTGGTCCTCATCTCCCACTGGTAACCTCTCAAACGAACCACAAACACTTGGCCTCTGAACTTGTTTAGCCTACTAAAACTTCCAACGTACACAGCCTCGCCTGCTCAATCTGGCCAGAGCTCAACACCGAAATTGCGAACGTCCAGGGATTGCTCCTACACTAAAGGGGCCAGCCCTGAAAGCTCTTGCTGCTCCTCATCTCCCACTGGTAACCTCTCAAATGAACCACAAACACTTGGGCTCTGAACTTCTTTAGCCTACTAAAACTTCCAACGTACACAGCCTCTCCTGCTCAATCTGGCCAGAGCTCAACACCGAAATTGTGAACGTCCAGCGATTGCTCCTACACTAAAGGTGCCAGCCCTGAAAGCTCTTGCTGGTCCTCATCTCCCACTGGTAACCTCTCAAATGAACCACAAACACTTGGCCTCTGAACTTGTTTAGCCTACTAAAACTTCCAACGTACACAGCCTCTCCTGCTCAATCTGGCCAGAGCTCAACACCGAAATTGCGAACGTCCAGCTATTGCTCCTACACTAAAGGGGCCAGCCCTGAAAGCTCTTGCTGGTCCTCATCTCCCACTGGTAACCTCTCAAACGAACCACAAACACTTGGGCTCTGAACTTGTTTAGCCTGCTAAAACTTCCAACGTACACAGCCTCTCCTGCTCAATCTGGCCAGAGCTCAACACCGAAATTGCGAACGTCCAGCGATTGCTCCTACACTAAAGGTGCCAGCCCTGAAAGCTCTTGCTGCTCCTCATCTCCCACTGGTAACCTCTCAAATGAACCACAAACACTTGGCCTCTGAACTTGTTTAGCCTACTAAAACTTCCAACGTACACTGCCTCTCCTGCTCAATCTGGCCAGAGCTCAACACCGAAATTGCGAACGTCCAGCGATTGCTCCTACACTAAAGGGGCCAGCCCTGAAAGCTCTTGCTGCTCCTCATCTCCCACTGGTAACCTCTCAAACGAACCACAAACACTTGGGCTCTGAACTTGTTTAGCCTACTAAAACTTCCAACGTACACAGCCTCTCCTGCTCAATCTGGCCAGAGCTCAACACCGAAATTGCGAACGTCCAGCGATTGCTCCTACACTAAAGGTGCCAGCCCTGAAAGCTCTTGCTGCTCCTCATCTCCCACTGGTAACCTCTCAAATGAACCACAAACACTTGGCCTCTGAACTAGTTTAGCCTGCTAAAACTTCCAACGTACACAGCCTCTCCTGCTCAATCTGGCCAGAGCTCAACACCGAAATTGCGAACGTCCAGCGATTGCTCCTACACTAAAGGTGCCAGCCCTGAAAGCTCTTGCTGCTCCTTATCTCCCACTGGTAACCTCTCAAACGAACCACAAACACTTGGCCTCTGAACTAGTTTAGCCTACTAAAACTTACAACGTACACAGCCTCTCCTGCTCAATCTGGCCAGAGCTCAACACCGAAATTGCGAACGTCCAGAGATTGATCCTACACTAAAGGTGCCAGCCCTGAAAGCTCTTGCTGCTCCTCATCTCCCACTGGTAACCTCTCAAACGAACCACAAACACTTGGGCTCTGAACTTGTTTAGCCTACTAAAACTTCCAACGTACACAGCCTCTCCTGCTCAATCTGGCCAGAGCTCAACACCGAAATTGCGAACGTCCAGCGATTGCTCCTACACTAAAGGTGCCAGCCCTGAAAGCTCTTGCTGCTCCTCATCTCCCACTGGTAACCTCTCAAACGAACCACAAACACTTGGCCTCTGAACTTGTTTAGCCTACTAAAACTTCCAACGTACACAGCCTCGCCTGCTCAATCTGGCCAGAGCTCAACACCGAAATTGCGAACGTCCAGCGATTGCTCCTACACTAAAGGGGCCAGCCCTGAAAGCTCTTGCTGGTCCTCATCTCCCACTGGTAACCTCTCAAATGAACCACAAACACTTGGGCTCTGAACTTCTTTAGCCTACTAAAAATTCCAACGTACACAGCCTCGCCTGCTCAATCTGGCCAGAGCTCAACACCGAAATTGCGAACGTCCAGCGATTGCTCCTACACTAAAGGTGCCAGCCCTGAAAGATCTTGCTGCTCCTCATCTCCCACTGGTAACCTCTCAAACGAACCACAAACACTTGGCCTCTGAACTTGTTTAGCCTACTAAAACTTCCAACGTACACAGCCTCTCCTGCTCAATCTGGCCAGAGCTCAACACCGAAATTGCGAACGTCCAGCTATTGCTCCTACACTAAAGGGGCCAGCCCTGAAAGCTCTTGCTGGTCCTCATCTCCCACTGGTAACCTCTCAAACGAACCACAAACACTTGGGCTCTGAACTTGTTTAGCCTGCTAAAACTTCCAACGTACACAGCCTCTCCTGCTCAATCTGGCCAGAGCTCAACACCGAAATTGCGAACGTCCAGCGATTGCTCCTACACTAAAGGTGCCAGCCCTGAAAGCTCTTGCTGCTCCTCATCTCCCACTGGTAACCTCTCAAATGAACCACAAACACTTGGCCTCTGAACTTGTTTAGCCTACTAAAACTTCCAACGTACACTGCCTCTCCTGCTCAATCTGGCCAGAGCTCAACACCGAAATTGCGAACGTCCAGCGATTGCTCCTACACTAAAGGTGCCAGCCCTGAAAGCTCTTGCTGGTCCTCATCTCCCACTGGTAACCTCTCAAACGAACCACAAACACTTGGGCTCTGAACTTCTTTAGCCTACTAAAACTTTCCAACGTACACAGCCTCTCCTGCTCAATCTGGCCAGAGCTCAACACCGAAATTGCGAACGTCCAGCGATTGCTCCTACACTAAAGGTGCCAGCCCTGAAAGCTCTTGCTGCTCCTCATCTCCCACTGGTAACCTCTCAAATGAACCACAAACACTTGGCCTCTGAACTAGTTTAGCCTGCTAAAACTTCCAACGTACACAGCCTCTCCTGCTCAATCTGGCCAGAGCTCAACACCGAAATTGCGAACGTCCAGCGATTGCTCCTACACTAAAGGTGCCAGCCCTGAAAGCTCTTGCTGCTCCTTATCTCCCACTGGTAACCTCTCAAATGAACCACAAACACTTGGCCTCTGAACTAGTTTAGCCTACTAAAACTTACAACGTACACAGCCTCTCCTGCTCAATCTGGCCAGAGCTCAACACCGAAATTGCGAACGTCCAGAGATTGATCCTACACTAAAGGTGCCAGCCCTGAAAGCTCTTGCTGGTCCTTATCTCCCACTGGTAACCTCTCAAACGAACCACAAACACTTGGGCTCTGAACTTGTTTAGCCTACTAAAACTTCCAACGTACACAGCCTCTCCTGCTCAATCTGGCCAGAGCTCAACACCGAAATTGCGAACGTCCAGCGATTGCTCCTACACTAAAGGTGCCAGCCCTGAAAGCTCTTGCTGGTCCTCATCTCCCACTGGTAACCTCTCAAACGAACCACAAACACTTGGCCTCTGAACTTGTTTAGCCTACTAAAACTTCCAACGTACACAGCCTCTCCTGCTCAATCTGGCCAGAGCTCAACACCGAAATTGCGAACGTCCAGCGATTGCTCCTACACTAAAGGTGCCAGCCCTGAAAGCTCTTGCTGGTCCTCATCTCCCACTGGTAACCTCTCAAACGAACCACAAACACTTGGGCTCTGAACTTGTTTAGCCTACTAAAACTTCCAACGTACACAGCCTCGCCTGCTCAATCTGGCCAGAGCTCAACACCGAAATTGCGAACGTCCAGGGATTGCTCCTACACTAAAGGGGCCAGCCCTGAAAGCTCTTGCTGCTCCTCATCTCCCACTGGTAACCTCTCAAATGAACCACAAACACTTGGGCTCTGAACTTCTTTAGCCTACTAAAACTTCCAACGTACACAGCCTCTCCTGCTCAATCTGGCCAGAGCTCAACACCGAAATTGCGAACGTCCAGCGATTGCTCCTACACTAAAGGTGCCAGCCCTGAAAGCTCTTGCTGGTCCTCATCTCCCACTGGTAACCTCTCAAATGAACCACAAACACTTGGGCTCTGAACTTGTTTAGCCTACTAAAACTTCCAACGTACACAGCCTCTCCTGCTCAATCTGGCCAGAGCTCAACACCGAAATTGCGAACGTCCAGCTATTGCTCCTACACTAAAGGGGCCAGCCCTGAAAGCTCTTGCTGGTCCTCATCTCCCACTGGTAACCTCTCAAACGAACCACAAACACTTGGGCTCTGAACTTCTTTAGCCTACTAAAACTTCCAACGCACACAGCCTCTCCTGCTCAATCTGGCCAGAGCTCAACACCGAAATTGCGAACGTCCAGCGATAGCTCCTACACTAAAGGGGCCAGCCCTGAAAGCTCTTGCTGCTCCTTATCTCCCACTGGTAACCTCTCAAATGAACCACAAACACTTGGGCTCTGAACTTCTTTAGCCTACTAAAACTTCCAACGTACACAGCCTCGCCTGCTCAATCTGGCCAGAGCTCAACACCGAAATTGCGAACGTCCAGCGATTGCTCCTACACTAAAGGGGCCAGCCCTGAAAGCTCTTGCTGGTCCTCATCTCCCACTGGTAACCTCTCAAACGAACCACAAACACTTGGGCTCTGAACTTGTTTAGCCTACTAAAACTTCCAACGTACACTGCCTCTCCTGCTCAATCTGGCCAGAGCTCAACACCGAAATTGCGAACGTCCAGCGATTGCTCCTACACTAAAGGTGCCAGCCCTGAAAGCTCTTGCTGCTCCTCATCTCCCACTGGTAACCTCTCAAACGAACCACAAACACTTGGCCTCTGAACTTGTTTAGCCTACTAAAACTTCCAACGTACACAGCCTCTCCTGCTCCATCTGGCCAGAGCTCAACACCGAAATTGCGAACGTCCAGCGATTGCTCCTACACTAAAGGTGCCAGCCCTGAAAGCTCTTGCTGCTCCTCATCTCCCACTGGTAACCTCTCAAACGAACCACAAACACTTGGGCTCTGAACTTGTTTAGCCTACTAAAACTTCCAACGTACACTGCCTCTCCTGCTCAATCTGGCCAGAGCTCAACACCGAAATTGCGAACGTCCAGCGATTGCTCCTACACTAAAGGGGCCAGCCCTGAAAGCTCTTGCTGCTCCTTATCTCCCACTGGTAACCTCTCAAATGAACCACAAACACTTGGCCTCTGAACTTCTTTAGCCTACTAAAACTTCCAACGTACACAGCCTCGCCTGCTCAATCTGGCCAGAGCTCAACACCGAAATTGCGAACGTCCAGCGATTGCTCCTACACTAAAGGTGCCAGCCCTGAAAGCTCTTGCTGGTCCTCATCTCCCACTGGTAACCTCTCAAATGAACCACAAACACTTGGGCTCTGAACTTCTTTAGCCTACTAAAAATTCCAACGTACACAGCCTCGCCTGCTCAATCTGGCCAGAGCTCAACACCGTAATTGCGAACGTCCAGCGATTGCTCCTACACTAAAGGTGCCAGCCCTGAAAGATCTTGCTGCTCCTCATCTCCCACTGGTAACCTCTCAAACGAACCACAAACACTTGGGCTCTGAACTTCTTTAGCCTACTAAAACTTCCAACGTACACAGCCTCTCCTGCTCAATCTGGCCAGAGCTCAACACCGAAATTGCGAACGTCCAGCGATTGCTCCTACACTAAAGGGGCCAGCCCTGAAAGCTCTTGCTGGTCCTCATCTCCCACTGGTAACCTCTCAAACGAACCACAAACACTTGGGCTCTGAACTTGTTTAGCCTACTAAAACTTCCAACGTACACAGCCTCTCCTGCTCAATCTGACCAGAGCTCAACACCGAAATTGCGAACGTCCAGCGATTGCTCCTACACTAAAGGTGCCAGCCCTGAAAGCTCTTGCTGCTCCTCATCTCCCACTGGTAACCTCTCAAATGAACCACAAACACTTGGGCTCTGGACTTGTTTAGCCTGCTAAAACTTCCAACGTACACAGCCTCTCCTGCTCAATCTGGCCAGAGCTCAACACCGAAATTGCGCACGTCCAGCGATTGCTCCTACAATAAAGGGGCCAGCCCTGAAAGCTCTTGCTGGTCCTCATCTCCCACTGGTAACCTCTCAAACGAACCGCAAACACTTGGGCTCTGAACTTGTTTAGCCTACTAAAACTTCCAACGTACACAACCTCTCCTGCTCAATCTGGCCAGAGCTCAACACCGAAATTGCGAACGTCCAGCGATTGCTCCTACACTAAAGGGGCCAGCCCTGAAAGCTCTTGCTGGTCCTCATCTCCCACTGGTAACCTCTCAAACGAACCACAAACACTTGGGCTCTGAACTTCTTTAGCCTACTAAAACTTCCAACGTACACTGCCTCTCCTGCTCAATCTGGCCAGAGCTCAACACCGAAATTGCGAACGTCCAGCAATTACTCCTACACTAAAGGTGCCAGTCCTGAAAGCTCTTGCTGCTCCTTATCTCCCACTGGTAACCTCTCAAACGAACCACAAACACTTGGCCTCTGAACTAGTTTAGCCTACTAAAACTTATAACGTACACAGCCTCTCCTGCTCAATCTGACCAGAGCTCAACACCGAAATTGCGAACGTCCAGCGATTGCACCTACACTAAAGGTGCCAGCCCTGAAAGCTCTTGCTGCTCCTCATCTCCCACTGGTAACCTCTCAAACGAACCACAAACACTTGGCCTCTGAACTTGTTTAGCCTACTAAAACTTCCAACGTACACAGCCTCTCCTGCTCAATCTGGCCAGAGCTCAACACCGAAATTGCGAACGTCCAGCGATTGCTCCTACACTAAAGGTGCCAGCCCTGAAAGATCTTGCTGGTCCTCATCTCCCACTGGTAACCTCTCAAACGAACCACAAACACTTGGGCTCTGAACTTGTTTAGCCTACTAAAACTTCCAACGTACACAGCCTCTCCTGCTCAATCTGGCCAGAGCTCAACACCGAAATTGCGAACGTCCAGCAATTGCTCCTACACTAAAGGTGCCAGCCCTGAAAGCTCTTGCTGGTCCTCATCTCCCACTGGTAACCTCTCAAACGAACCACAAACACTTGGCCTCTGAACTTGTTTAGCCTACTAAAACTTCCAACGTACACTGCCTCTCCTGCTCAATCTGGCCAGAGCTCAACACCGAAATTGCGAACGTCCAGCGATTGCTCCTACACTAAAGGTGCCAGCCCTGAAAGCTCTTGCTGGTCCTCATCTCCCACTGGTAACCTCTCAAACGAACCACAAACACTTGGGCTCTGAACTTGTTTAGCCTACTAAAACTTCCAACGTACACAGCCTCTCCTGCTCCATCTGGCCAGAGCTCAACACCGAAATTGCGAACGTCCAGCGATTGCTCCTACACTAAAGGTGCCAGCCCTGAAAGCTCTTGCTGGTCCTCATCTCCCACTGGTAACCTCTCAAACGAACCACAAACACTTGGGCTCTGAACTTGTTTAGCCTACTAAAACTTCCAACGTACACTGCCTCTCCTGCTCAATCTGGCCAGAGCTCAACACCGAAATTGCGAACGTCCAGCGATTGCTCCTACACTAAAGGTGCCAGCCCTGAAAGCTCTTGCTGCTCCTTATCTCCCACTGGTAACCTCTCAAATGAACCACAAACACTTGGCCTCTGAACTTCTTTAGCCTACTAAAACTTCCAACGTACACAGCCTCGCCTGCTCAATCTGGCCAGAGCTCAACACCGAAATTGCGAACGTCCAGCGATTGCTCCTACACTAAAGGGGCCAGCCCTGAAAGCTCTTGCTGGTCCTCATCTCCCACTGGTAACCTCTCAAACGAACCACAAACACTTGGCCTCTGAACTTGTTTAGCCTACTAAAACTTCCAACGTACACAGCTTCTCCTGCTCAATCTAGCCAGAGCTCAACACCGAAATTGCGAACGTCCAGCGATTGCTCCTACACTAAAGGTGCCAGCCCTGAAAGCTCTTGCTGGTCCTCATCTCCCACTGGTAACCTCTCAAACGAACCACAAACACTTGGCCTCTGAACTTGTTTAGCCTACTAAAACTTCCAACGTACACAGCCTCTCCTGCTCAATCTGGCCAGAGCTCAACACCGAAATTGCGAACGTCCAGCGATTGCTCCTACACTAAAGGTGCCAGCCCTGAAAGATCTTGCTGGTCCTCATCTCCCACTGTTAACCTCTCAAACGAACCACAAACACTTGGGCTCTGAACTTGTTTAGCCTACTAAAACTTCCAACGTACACAGCCTCTCCTGCTCGATCTGGCCAGAGCTCAACACCGAAATTGCGAACGTCCAGCGATTGCTCCTACACTAAAGGTGCCAGCCCTGAAAGCTCTTGCTGGTCCTCATCTCCCACTGGTAACCTCTCAAACGAACCACAAACACTTGGGCTCTGAACTTCTTTAGCCTACTAAAACTTCCAACGTACACAGCCTCGCCTGCTCAATCTGGCCAGAGCTCAACACCGAAATTGCGAACGTCCAGCGATTGCTCCTACACTAAAGGGGCCAGCCCTGAAAGCTCTTGCTGCTCCTCATCTCCCACTGGTAACCTCTCAAATGAACCACAAACACTTGGGCTCTGAACTTCTTTAGCCTACTAAAACTTCCAACGTACACAGCCTCGCCTGCTCAATCTGGCCAGAGCTCAACACCGAAATTGTGAACGTCCAGCGATTGCTCCTACACTAAAGGTGCCAGCCCTGAAAGCTCTTGCTGGTCCTCATCTCCCCACTGGTAACCTCTCAAACGAACCACAAACACTTGGCCTCTGAACTTGTTTAGCCTACTAAAACTTCCAACGTACACTGCCTCTCCTGCTCAATCTGGCCAGAGCTCAACACCGAAATTGCGAACGTCCAGCTATTGCTCCTACACTAAAGGGGCCAGCCTGAAAGCTCTTGCTGGTCCTCATCTCCCACTGGTAACCTCTCAAACGAACCACAAACACTTGGCCTCTGAACTTGTTTAGCCTACTAAAACTTCCAACGTACACAGCCTCTCCTGCTCAATCTGGCCAGAGCTCAACACCGAAATTGCGAACGTCCAGCGATTGCTCCTACACTAAAGGTGCCAGCCCTGAAAGCTCTTGCTGCTCCTCATCTCCCACTGGTAACCTCTCAAATGAACCACAAACACTTGGGCTCTGAACTTGTTTAGCCTGCTAAAACTTCCAATGTACACAGCCTCTCCTGCTCAATCTGGCCAGAGCTCAACACCGAAATTGCGAACGTCCAGCGATTACTCCTACACTAAAGGTGCCAGCCCTGAAAGCTCTTGCTGCTCCTTATCTCCCACTGGTAACCTCTCAAACGAACCACAAACACTTGGGCTCTGAACTAGTTTAGCCTACTAAAACTTACAACGTACACAGCCTCTCCTGCTCAATCTGGCCAGAGCTCAACACCGAAATTGCGAACGTCCAGCGATTGCACCTACACTAAAGGTGCCAGCCCTGAAAGCTCTTGCTGCTCCTCATCTCCCACTGGTAACCTCTCAAACGAACCACAAACACTTGGGCTCTGAACTTGTTTAGCCTATTAAAACTTCCAACGTACACTGCCTCTCCTGCTCAATCTGGCCAGAGCTCAACACCGAAATTGCGAACGTCCAGCGATTGCTCCTACACTAAAGGTGCCAGCCCTGAAAGCTCTTGCTGGTCCTCATCTCCCACTGGTAACCTCTCAAACGAACCACAAACACTTGGCCTCTGAACTTGTTTAGCCTACTAAAACTTCCAACGTACACTGCCTCTCCTGCTCAATCTGGCCAGAGCTCAACACCGAAATTGCGAACGTCCAGAGATTGATCCTACACTAAAGGTGCCAGCCCTGAAAGCTCTTGCTGGTCCTCATCTCCCACTGGTAACCTCTCAAACGAACCACAAACACTTGGCCTCTGAACTTGTTTAGCCTACTAAAACTTCCAACGTACACAGCCTCTCCTGCTCAATCTGGCCAGAGCTCAACACCGAAATTGCGAACGTCCAGCGATTGCTCCTACACTAAAGGGGCCAGCCCTGAAAGCTCTTGCTGGTCCTCATCTCCCACTGGTAACCTCTCAAACGAACCACAAACACTTGGGCTCTGAACTTGTTTAGCCTACTAAAACTTCCAACGTACACAGCCTCGCCTGCTCAATCTGGCCAGAGCTCAACACCGAAATTGCGAACGTCCAGCGATTGCTCCTACACTAAAGGCGCCAGCCCTGAAAGCTCTTGCTGCTCCTTATCTCCCACTGGTAACCTCTCAAATGAACCACAAACACTTGGGCTCTGAACTTCTTTAGCCTACTAAAACTTCCAACGTACACAGCCTCGCCTGCTCAATCTGGCCAGAGCTCAACACCGAAATTGCGAACGTCCAGCGATTGCTCCTACACTAAAGGTGCCAGCCCTGAAAGCTCTTGCTGCTCCTCATCTCCCACTGGTAACCTCTCAAACGAACCACAAACACTTGGGCTCTGAACTTGTTTAGCCTACTAAAACTTCCAACGTACACAGCTTCTCCTGCTCAATCTAGCCAGAGCTCAACACCGAAATTGCGAACGTCCAGCGATTGCTCCTACACTAAAGGTGCCAGCCCTGAAAGCTCTTGCTGGTCCTCATCTCCCACTGGTAACCTCTCAAACGAACCACAAACACTTGGCCTCTGAACTTGTTTAGCCTACTAAAACTTCAACGTACACAGCTTCTCCTGCTCAATCTAGCCAGAGCTCAACACCGAAATTGCGAACGTCCAGCGATTGCTCCTACACTAAAGGTGCCAGCCCTGAAAGCTCTTGCTGGTCTTCATCTCCCACTGGTAACCTCTCAAACGAACCACAAACACTTGGCCTCTGAACTTGTTTAGCCTACTAAAACTTCCAACGTACACAGCCTCTCCTGCTCAATCTGGCCAGAGCTCAACACCGAAATTGCGAACGTCCAGCGATTGCTCCTACACTAAAGGTGCCAGCCCTGAAAGCGCTTGCTGGTCCTCATCTCCACTGGTAACCTCTCAAACGAACCACAAACACTTGGGCTCTGAACTTGTTTAGCCTACTAAAACTTCCAACGTACACAGCCTCAGCCTGCTCAATCTGGCCAGAGCTCAACACCGAAATTGCGAACGTCCAGGGATTGCTCCTACACTAAAGGGGCCAGCCTGAAAGCTCTTGCTGCTCCTCATCTCCCACTGGTAACCTCTCAAATGAACCACAAACACTTGGGCTCTGAACTTCTTTAGCCTACTAAAACTTCCAACGTACACTGCCTCGCCTGCTCAATCTGGCCAGAGCTCAACACCCGAAATTGTGAACGTCCAGCGATTGCTCCTACACTAAAGGTGCCAGCCCTGAAAGCTCTTGCTGGTCCTCATCTCCCACTGGTAACCTCTCAAATGAACCACAAACACTTGGCCTCTGAACTTGTTTAGCCTAGCTAAAATTTCCAACGTACACAGCCTCTCCTGCTCAATCTGGCCAGAGCTCAACACCGAAATTGCGAACGTCCAGCTATTGCCTCCTACACTAAAGGGGCCAGCCCTGAAAGCTCTTGCTGCTCCTCATCTCCCACTGGTAACCTCTCAAACGAACCACAAACACTTGGGCTCTGAACTTGTTTAGCCTACTAAAACTTCCAACGTACACAGCCTCTCCTGCTCAATCTGGCCAGAGCTCAACACCGAAATTGCGAACGTCCAGCGATTGCTCCTACACTAAAGGTGCCAGCCCTGAAAGCTCTTGCTGGTCCTCATCTCCCACTGGTAACCTCTCAAACGAACCACAAACACTTGGCCTCTGAACTTGTTTAGCCTACTAAAACTTTCACGTACACAGCCTCTCCTGCTCAATCTGGCCAGAGCTCAACACCGAAATTGCGAACGTCCAGCGATTGCTCCTACACTAAAGGTGCCAGCCCTGAAAGCTCTTGCTGGTCCTCATCTCCCACTGGTAACCTCTCAAACGAACCACAAACACTTGGCCTCTGAACTTGTTTAGCCTACTAAAACTTCCAACGTACACTGCCTCTCCTGCTCAATCTGGCCAGAGCTCAACACCGAAATTGCGAACGTCCAGAGATTGATCCTACACTAAAGGTGCCAGCCCTGAAAGCTCTTGCTGGTCCTCATCTCCCACTGGTAACCTCTCAAACGAACCACAAACACTTGGCCTCTGAACTTGTTTAGCCTACTAAAACTTCCAACGTACACAGCCTCTCCTGCTCAATCTGGCCAGAGCTCAACACCGAAATTGCGAACGTCCAGCGATTGCTCCTACACTAAAGGGGCCAGCCCTGAAAGCTCTTGCTGGTCCTCATCTCCCACTGGTAACCTCTCAAACGAACCACAAACACTTGGGCTCTGAACTTGTTAGCCTACTAAAACTTCCAACGTACACAGCCTCGCCTGCTCAATCTGGCCAGAGCTCAACACCGAAATTGCGAACGTCCAGCGATTGCTCCTACACTAAAGGCGCCAGCCCTGAAAGCTCTTGCTGCTCCTTATCTCCCACTGGTAACCTCTCAAATGAACCACAAACACTTGGGCTCTGAACTTCTTTAGCCTACTAAAACTTCCAACGTACACAGCCTCGCCTGCTCAATCTGGCCAGAGCTCAACACCGAAATTGCGAACGTCCAGCGATTGCTCCTACACTAAAGGTGCCAGCCCTGAAAGCTCTTGCTGGTCCTCATCTCCCACTGGTAACCTCTCAAACGAACCACAAAACACTTGGGCTCTGAACTTGTTTAGCCTACTAAAACTTCTCAACGTACACAGCCTCTCCTGCTCAATCTAGCCAGAGCTCAACACCGAAATTGCGAACGTCCAGCGATTGCTCCTACACTAAAGGTGCCAGCCCTGAAAGCTCTTGCTGGTCCTCATCTCCACTGGTAACCTCTCAAACGAACCACAAAGCACTTGGCCTCTGAGACTTGTTTAGCCTACTAAAACTTCCAACGTACACAGCTTCTCCTGCTCAATCTAGCCAGAGCTCAACACCGAAATTGCGAACGTCCAGCGATTGCTCCTACACTAAAGGTGCCAGCCCTGAAAGCTCTTGCTGGTCTTCATCTCCCACTGGTAACCTCTCAAACGAACCACAAACACTTGGCCTCTGAACTTGTTTAGCCTACTAAAACTTCCAACGTACACAGCCTCTCCTGCTCAATCTGGCCAGAGCTCAACACTCGAAATTGCGAACGTCCAGCGATTGCTCCTACACTAAAGGTGCCAGCCCTGAAAGCGCTTGCTGGTCCTCATCTCCCACTGGTAACCTCTCAAACGAACCACAAACACTTGGCCTCTGAACTTGTTTAGCCTACTAAAACTTCCAACGTACACAGCCTCTCCTGCTCAATCTGGCCAGAGCTCAACACCGAAATTGCGAACGTCCAGCGATTGCTCCTACACTAAAGGTGCCAGCCCTGAAAGCTCTTGCTGGTCCTCATCTCCCACTGGTAACCTCTCAAACGAACCACAAAACACTTGGGCTCTGAACTTGTTTAGCCTACTAAAACTTCCAACGTACACAGCCTCGCCTGCTCAATCTGGCCAGAGCTCAACACCGAAATTGCGAACGTCCAGGGATTGCTCCTACACTAAAGGGGCCAGCCCTGAAAGCTCTTGCTGCTCCTCATCTCCCACTGGTAACCTCTCAAATGAACCACAAACACTTGGGCTCTGAACTTCTTTAGCCTACTAAAACTTCCAACGTACACTGCCTCGCCTGCTCAATCTGGCCAGAGCTCAACACCGAAATTGTGAACGTCCAGCGATTGCTCCTACACTAAAGGTGCCAGCCCTGAAAGCTCTTGCTGGTCCTCATCTCCCACTGGTAACCTCTCAAATGAACCACAAACACTTGGCCTCTGAACTTGTTTAGCCTACTAAAATTTCCAACGTACACAGCCTCTCCTGCTCAATCTGGCCAGAGCTCAACACCGAAATTGCGAACGTCCAGCTATTGCTCCTACGACTAAAGGGGCCAGCCCTGAAAGCTCTTGCTGCTCCTCATCTCCCACTGGTAACCTCTCAAATGAACCACAAACACTTGGGCTCTGAACTTGTTTAGCCTACTAAAACTTCCAACGTACACAGCCTCTCCTGCTCAATCTGGCCAGAGCTCAACACCGAAATTGCGAACGTCCAGCGATTGCTCCTACACTAAAGGTGCCAGCCCTGAAAGCTCTTGCTGCTCCTCATCTCCCACTGGTAACCTCTCAAATGAACCACAAACACTTGGGCTCTGAACTTGTTTAGCCTGCTAAAACTTCCAACGTACACAGCCTCTCCTGCTCAATCTGGCCAGAGCTCAACACCGAAATTGCGAACGTCCAGCGATTGCTCCTACACTAAAGGTGCCAGCCCTGAAAGCTCTTGCTGGTCCTCATCTCCACTGGTAACCTCTCAAACGAACCACAAACACTTGGGCTCTGAACTTGTTTAGCCTACTAAAACTTCCAACGTACACTGCCTCTCCTGCTCAATCTGGCCAGAGCTCAACACCGAAATTGCGAACGTCCAGAGATTGCACCTACACTAAAGGTGCCAGCCCTGAAAGCTCTTGCTGCTCCTCATCTCCCACTGGTAACCTCTCAAACGAACCACAAACACTTGGGCTCTGAACTTGTTTAGCCTACTAAAACTTCCAACGTACACAGCCTCTCCTGCTCAATCTGGCCAGAGCTCAACACCGAAATTGCGAACCGTCCAGCGATTGCTCCTACACTAAAGGTGCCAGCCCTGAAAGCTCTTGCTGGTCCTCATCTCCCACTGGTAACCTCTCAAACGAACCACAAACACTTGGCCTCTGAACTTGTTTAGCCTACTAAAAACTTCCAACGTACACAGCCTCTCCTGCTCAATCTGGCCAGAGCTCAACACCGAAATTGCGAACGTCCAGCGATTGCTCCTACACTAAAGGTGCCAGCCCTGAAAGCTCTTGCTGGTCCTCATCTCCCACTGGTAACCTCTCAAACGAACCACAAACACTTGGCCTCTGAACTTGTTTAGCCTACTAAAACTTCCAACGTACACTGCCTCTCCTGCTCAATCTGGCCAGAGCTCAACACCGAAATTGCGAACGTCCAGAGATTGATCCTACACTAAAGGTGCCAGCCCTGAAAGCTCTTGCTGGTCCTCATCTCCCACTGGTAACCTCTCAAACGAACCACAAACACTTGGCCTCTGAACTTGTTTAGCCCTACTAAAACTTCCAACGTACACAGCCTCTCCTGCTCAATCTGGCCAGAGCTCAACACCGAAATTGCGAACGTCCAGCGATTGCTCCTACACTAAGGGGCCAGCCCCTGAAAGCTCTTGCTGGTCCTCATCTCCCACTGGTAACCTCTCAAACGAACCACAAACACTTGGGCTCTGAACTTGTTTAGCCTACTAAAACTTCCAACGTACACAGCCTCGCCTGCTCAATCTGGCCAGAGCTCAACACCGAAATTGCGAACGTCCAGCGATTGCTCCTACACTAAAGGCGCCAGCCCTGAAAGCTCTTGCTGCTCCTTATCTCCCACTGGTAACCTCTCAAATGAACCACAAACACTTGGGCTCTGAACTTCTTTAGCCTACTAAAACTTCCAACGTACACAGCCTCGCCTGCTCAATCTGGCCAGAGCTCAACACCGAAATTGCGAACGTCCAGCGATTGCTCCTACACTAAAGGTGCCAGCCCTGAAAGCTCTTGCTGGTCCTCTTCCTCATCTCCACTGGTAACCTCTCAAACGAACCACAAACACTTGGGCTCTGACTTGTTTAGCCTACTAAAACTTCCAACGTACACAGCCTCTCCTGCTCAATCTAGCCAGAGCTCAACACCGAAATTGCGAACGTCCAGCGATTGCTCCTACACTAAAGGTGCCAGCCTGAAAGCTCTTGCTGGTCCTCATCTCCCACTGGTAACCTCTCAAACGAACACAAACACTTGGGCCTCTGAACTTGTTTAGCCTACTAAAACTTCCAACGTACACAGCTTCTCCTGCTCAATCTAGCCAGAGCTCAACACCGAAATTGCGAACGTCAGCGATTGCTCCTACACTAAAGGTGCCAGCCCTGAAAGCTCTTGCTGGTCTTCATCTCCCACTGGTAACCTCTCAAACGAACCACAAACACTTGGCCTCTGAACTTGTTTAGCCTACTAAAACTTCCAACGTACACAGCCTCTCCTGCTCAATCTGGCCAGAGCTCAACACCGAAATTGCGAACGTCCAGCGATTGCTCCTACACTAAAGGTGCCAGCCCTGAAAGCGCTTGCTGGTCCTCATCTCCCACTGGTAACCTCTCAAACGAACCACAAACACTTGGCCTCTGAACTTGTTTAGCCTACTAAAACTTCCAACGTACACAGTTGGCCAGAGCTCAACACCGAAATTGCGAACGTCCAGCGATTGCTCCTACACTAAAGGTGCCAGCCCTGAAAGCTCTTGCTGGTCCTCATCTCCCACTGGTAACCTCTCAAACGAACCACAAACACTTGGGCTCTGAACTTGTTTAGCCTACTAAAACTTCCAACGTACACAGCCTCGCCTGCTCAATCTGGCCAGAGCTCAACACCGAAATTGCGAACGTCCAGGGATTGCTCCTACACTAAAGGGGCCAGCCCTGAAAGCTCTTGCTGCTCCTCATCTCCCACTGGTAACCTCTCAAATGAACCACAAACACTTGGGCTCTGAACTTCTTTAGCCTACTAAAACTTCCAACGTACACTGCCTCGCCTGCTCAATCTGGCCAGAGCTCAACACCGAAATTGAATGAACGTCCAGCGATTGCTCCTACACTAAAGGTGCCAGCCCTGAAAGCTCTTGCTGGTCCTCATCTCCCACTGGTAACCTCTCAAATGAACCACAAACACTTGGCCTCTGAACTTGTTTAGCCTACTAAAATTTCCAACGTACACAGCCTCTCCTGCTCAATCTGGCCAGAGCTCAACACCGAAATTGCGAACGTCCAGCTATTGCTCCTACACTAAAGGGGCCAGCCCTGAAAGCTCTTGCTGCTCCTCATCTCCCACTGGTAACCTCTCAAATGAACCACAAACACTTGGGCTCTGAACTTGTTTAGCCTACTAAAACTTCCAACGTACACAGCCTCTCCTGCTCAATCTGGCCAGAGCTCAACACCGAAATTGCGAACGTCCAGCGATTGCTCCTACACTAAAGGTGCCAGCCCTGAAAGCTCTTGCTGCTCCTCATCTCCCACTGGTAACCTCTCAAATGAACCACAAACACTTGGGCTCTGAACTTGTTTAGCCTGCTAAAACTTCCAACGTACACAGCCTCTCCTGCTCAATCTGGCCAGAGCTCAACACCGAAATTGCGAACGTCCAGCGATTGCTCCTACACTAAAGGTGCCAGCCCTGAAAGCTCTTGCTGGTCCTCATCTCCCACTGGTAACCTCTCAAACGAACCACAAACACTTGGGCTCTGAACTTGTTTAGCCTACTAAAACTTCCAACGTACACTGCCTCTCCTGCTCAATCTGGCCAGAGCTCAACACCGAAATTGCGAACGTCCAGAGATTGCACCTACACTAAAGGTGCCAGCCCTGAAAGCTCTTGCTGCTCCTCATCTCCCAC
This sequence comes from Gavia stellata, assembly GCF_030936135.1. Lineage (NCBI taxonomy): Eukaryota > Metazoa > Chordata > Aves > Gaviiformes > Gaviidae > Gavia > Gavia stellata. Next base: position 20,138 of record NW_026776616.1, on the reverse strand, counting down.
TGGTAACCTCTCAAACGAACCACAAACACTTGGGCTCTGAACTTCTTTAGCCTACTAAAACTTCCAACGTACACAGCCTCTCCTGCTCAATCTGGCCAGAGCTCAACACCGAAATTGCGAACGTCCAGTGATTGCTCCTACACTAAAGGTGCCAGCCCTTAAAACTCTTGCTGCTCCTCATCTCCCACTGGTAACCTCTCAAATGAACAACAACACTTGGGCTCTGAACTTCTTTAGCCTACTAAAACTTCCAACGTACACAGCCTCGCCTGCTCAATCTGGCCAGAGCTCAACACCGAAATTGCGAACGTCCAGCGATTGCTCCTACACTAAAGGTGCCAGCCCTGAAAGATCTTGCTGCTCCTCATCTCCCACTGGTAACCTCTCAAACGAACCACAAACACTTGGCCTCTGAACTTGTTTAGCCTACTAAAACTTCCAACGTACACAGCTTCTCCTGCTCAATCTAGCCAGAGCTCAACACCGAAATTGCGAACGTCCAGCGATTGCTCCTACACTAAAGGTGCCAGCCCTGAAAGCTCTTGCTGGTCCTCATCTCCCACTGGTAACCTCTCAAACGAACCACAAACACTTGGCCTCTGAACTTGTTTAGCCTACTAAAACTTCCAACGTACACAGCCTCTCCTGCTCAATCTGGCCAGAGCTCAACACCGAAATTGCGAACGTCCAGCGATTGCTCCTACACTAAAGGGGCCAGCCCTGAAAGCTCTTGCTGGTCCTCATCTCCCACTGGTAACCTCTCAAACGAACCACAAACACTTGGGCTCTGAACTTGTTAGCCTACTAAAACTTCCAACGTACACTGCCTCTCCTGCTCAATCTGGCCAGAGCTCAACACCGAAATTGCGAACGTCCAGGGATTGCTCCTACACTAAAGGGGCCAGCCCTGAAAGCTCTTGCTGCTCCTCATCTCCCACTGGTAACCTCTCAAATGAACCACAAACACTTGGGCTCTGAACTTCTTTAGCCTACTAAAACTTCCAACGTACACAGCCTCGCCTGCTCAATCTGGCCAGAGCTCAACACCGAAATTGTGAACGTCCAGCGATTGCTCCTACACTAAAGGTGTCAGCCCTGAAACTCTTGCTGGTCCTCATCTCCCACTGGTAACCTCTCAAACGAACCACAAACACTTGGCCTCTGAACTTGTTTAGCCTACTAAAACTTCCAACGTACACAGCCTCTCCTGCTACCAATCTGGCCAGAGCTCAACACCGAAATTGCGAACGTCCAGCTATTGCTCCTACACTAAAGGGGCCAGCCCTGAAAGCTCTTGCTGCTCCTTATCTCCCACTGGTAACCTCTCAAACGAACCACAAACACTTGGCCTCTGAACTTGTTTAGCCTACTAAAACTTCCAACGTACACAGCCTCTCCTGCTCAATCTGGCCAGAGCTCAACACCGAAATTGCGAACGTCCAGGGATTGCTCCTACACTAAAGGTGCCAGCCCTGAAAGCGCTTGCTGGTCCTCATCTCCCACTGGTAACCTCTCAAACGAACCACAAACACTTGGCCTCTGAACTTGTTTAGCCTACTAAAACTTCCAACGTAAACAGCCTCTCCTGCTCAATCTGGCCAGAGCTCAACACCGAAATTGCGAACGTCCAGCGATTGCTCCTACACTAAAGGTGCCAGCCCTGAAAGCTCTTGCTGCTCCTCATCTCCCACTGGTAACCTCTCAAACGAACCACAAACACTTGGCCTCTGAACTTGTTTAGCCTACTAAAACTTCCAACGTACACAGCCTCGCCTGCTCAATCTGGCCAGAGCTCAACACCGAAATTGCGAACGTCCAGGGATTGCTCCTACACTAAAGGGGCCAGCCCTGAAAGCTCTTGCTGCTCCTCATCTCCCACTGGTAACCTCTCAATATATTTTTTTTTTGAACCACAAACACTTGGGCTCTGAACTTCTTTAGCCTACTAAAACTTCCAACGTACACTGCCTCGCCTGCTCAATCTGGCCAGAGCTCAACACCGAAATTGTGAACGTCCAGCGATTGCTCCTACACTAAAGGTGCCAGCCCTGAAAGCTCTTGCTGGTCCTCATCTCCCACTGGTAACCTCTCAAATGAACCACAAACACTTGGCCTCTGAACTTGTTTAGCCTACTAAAATTTCCAACGTACACAGCCTCTCCTGCTCAATCTGGCCAGAGCTCAACACCGAAATTGCGAACGTCCAGCTATTGCTCCTACACTAAAGGGGCCAGCCCTGAAAGCTCTTGCTGGTCCTCATCTCCCACTGGTAACCTCTCAAATGAACCACAAACACTTGGCCTCTGAACTTCTTTAGCCTACTAAAACTTCCAACGTACACAGCCTCTCCTGCTCAATCTGGCCAGAGCTCAACACCGAAATTGCGAACGTCCAGCGATTGCTCCTACACTAAAGGTGCCAGCCCTGAAAGCTCTTGCTGCTCCTCATCTCCCACTGGTAACCTCTCAAATGAACCACAAACACTTGGGCTCTGAACTTGTTTAGCCTGCTAAAACTTCCAACGTACACAGCCTCTCCTGCTCAATCTGGCCAGAGCTCAACACCGAAATTGCGAACGTCCAGCGATTGCTCCTACACTAAAGGGGCCAGCCCTGAAAGCTCTTGCTGGTCCTCATCTCCCACTGGTAACCTCTCAAACGAACCACAACACTTGGCCTCTGAACTTGTTTAGCCTACTAAAACTTCCAACGTACACAGCCTCGCCTGCTCAATCTGGCCAGAGCTCAACACCGAAATTGCGAACGTCCAGGGATTGCTCCTACACTAAAGGGGCCAGCCCTGAAAGCTCTTGCTGCTCCTCATCTCCCACTGGTAACCTCTCAAATGAACCACAAACACTTGGGCTCTGAACTTCTTTAGCCTACTAAAACTTCCAACGTACACTGCCTCGCCTGCTCAATCTGGCCAGAGCTCAACACCGAAATTGTGAACGTCCAGCGATTGCTCCTACACTAAAGGGGCCAGCCCTGAAAGCTCTTGCTGGTCCTCATCTCCCACTGGAAACCTCTCAAATGAACCACAAACACTTGGCCTCTGAACTTGTTTAGCCTACTAAAATTTCCAACGTACACAGCCTCTCCTGCTCAATCTGGCCAGAGCTCAACACCGAAATTGCGAACGTCCAGCTATTGCTCCTACACTAAAGGGGCCAGCCCTGAAAGCTCTTGCTGGTCCTCATCTCCCACTGGTAACCTCTCAAATGAACCACAAACACTTGGGCTCTGAACTTCTTTAGCCTACTAAAACTTCCAACGTACACAGCCTCTCCTGCTCAATCTGGCCAGAGCTCAACACCGAAATTGCGAACGTCCAGCGATTGCTCCTACACTAAAGGTGCCAGCCCTGAAAGCTCTTGCTGCTCCTCATCTCCCACTGGTAACCTCTCAAATGAACCACAAACACTTGGGCTCTGAACTTGTTTAGCCTGCTAAAACTTCCAACGTACACAGCCTCTCCTGCTCAATCTGGCCAGAGCTCAACACCGAAATTGCGAACGTCCAGCGATTGCTCCTACACTAAAGGTGCCAGCCCTGAAAGATCTTGCTGGTCCTCATCTCCCACTGGTAACCTCTCAAACGAACCACAAACACTTGGGCTCTGAACTTGTTTAGCCTACTAAAACTTCCACGTACACTGCCTCTCCTGCTCAATCTGGCCAGAGCTCAACACCGAAATCGCGAACGTCCAGAGATTGCACCTACACTAAAGGTGCCAGCCCTGAAAGCTCTTGCTGCTCCTCATCTCCCACTGGTAACCTCTCAAACGAACCACAAACACTTGGGCTCTGAACTTGTTTAGCCTACTAAAACTTCCAACGTACACAGCCTCTCCTGCTCAATCTGGCCAGAGCTCAACACCGAAATTGCGAACGTCCAGTGATTGCTCCTACACTAAAGGTGCCAGCCCTTAAAACTCTTGCTGCTCCTCATCTCCCACTGGTAACCTCTCAAATGAACAACAACACTTGGGCTCTGAACTTCTTTAGCCTACTAAAACTTCCAACGTACACAGCCTCTCCTGCTCAATCTGGCCAGAGCTCAACACCGAAATTGCGAACGTCCAGCGATTGCTCCTACACTAAAGGTGCCAGCCCTGAAAGCTCTTGCTGGTCCTCATCTCCCACTGGTAACCTCTCAAACGAACCACAAACACTTGGCCTCTGAACTTGTTTAGCCTACTAAAACTTCCAACGTACACTGCCTCTCCTGCTCAATCTGGCCAGAGCTCAACACCGAAATTGCGAACGTCCAGCGATTGCTCCTACACTAAAGGGGCCAGCCCTGAAAGCTCTTGCTGGTCCTCATCTCCCACTGGTAACCTCTCAAACGAACCACAAACACTTGGGCTCTGAACTTGTTTAGCCTACTAAAACTTCCAACGTACACTGCCTCTCCTGCTCAATCTGGCCAGAGCTCAACACCGAAATTGCGAACGTCCAGGGATTGCTCCTACACTAAAGGGGCCAGCCCTGAAAGCTCTTGCTGCTCCTCATCTCCCACTGGTAACCTCTCAAATGAACCACAAACACTTGGGCTCTGAACTTCTTTAGCCTACTAAAACTTCCAACGTACACAGCCTCGCCTGCTCAATCTGGCCAGAGCTCAACACCGAAATTGCGAACGTCCAGCGATTGCTCCTACACTAAAGGTGCCAGCCCTGAAAGCTCTTGCTGGTCCTCATCTCCCACTGGTAACCTCTCAAACGAACCACAAACACTTGGCCTCTGAACTTGTTTAGCCTACTAAAACTTCCAACGTACACAGCCTCTCCTGCTCAATCTGGCCAGAGCTCAACACCGAAATTGCGAACGTCCAGCTATTGCTCCTACACTAAAGGGGCCAGCCCTGAAAGCTCTTGCTGCTCCTTATCTCCCACTGGTAACCTCTCAAACGAACCACAAACACTTGGGCTCTGAACTTGTTTAGCCTACTAAAACTTCCAACGTACACTGCCTCTCCTGCTCAATCTGGCCAGAGCTCAACACCGAAATTGCGAACGTCCAGCGATTGCTCCTACACTAAAGGTGCCAGCCCTGAAAGCTCTTGCTGCTCCTCATCTCCCACTGGTAACCTCTCAAATGAACCACAAACACTTGGCCTCTGAACTTGTTTAGCCTGCTAAAACTTCCAACGTACACAGCCTCTCCTGCTCAATCTGGCCAGAGCTCAACACCGAAATTGCGCACGTCCAGCGATTGCTCCTACACTAAAGGTGCCAGCCCTGAAAGCTCTTGCTGGTCCTCATCTCCCACTGGTAACCTCTCAAACGAACCACAAACACTTGGGCTCTGAACTTGTTTAGCCTACTAAAACTTCCAACGTACACAGCCTCTCCTGCTCAATCTGGCCAGAGCTCAACACCGAAATTGCGAACGTCCAGCGATTGCTCCTATACTAAAGGTGCCAGCCCTGAAAGCTCTTGCTGCTCCTCATCTCCCACTGGTAACCTCTCAAACGAACCACAAACACTTGGCCTCTGAACTTGTTTAGCCTATTAAAACTTCCAACGTACACAGCCTCTCCTGCTCAATCTGGCCAGAGCTCAACACCGAAATTGCGAACGTCCAGCGATTGCTCCTACACTAAAGGTGCCAGCCCTGAAAGCTCTTGCTGGTCCTCATCTCCCACTGGTAACCTCTCAAACGAACCACAAACACTTGGGCTCTGAACTTGTTTAGCCTACTAAAACTTCCAACGTACACTGCCTCTCCTGCTCAATCTGGCCAGAGCTCAACACCGAAATTGCGAACGTCCAGCGATTGCTCCTACACTAAAGGTGCCAGCCCTGAAAGATCTTGCTGGTCCTCATCTCCCACTGGTAACCTCTCAAACGAACCACAAACACTTGGGCTCTGAACTTGTTTAGCCTACTAAAACTTCCAACGTACACTGCCTCTCCTGCTCAATCTGGCCAGAGCTCAACACCGAAATTGCGAACGTCCAGCGATTGCTCCTACACTAAAGGCGCCAGCCCTGAAAGCTCTTGCTGCTCCTTATCTCCCACTGGTAACCTCTCAAATGAACCACAAACACTTGGGCTCTGAACTTCTTTAGCCTACTAAAACTTCCAACGTACACAGCCTCGCCTGCTCTATCTGGCCAGAGCTCAACACCGAAATTGCGAACGTCCAGCGATTGCTCCTACACTAAAGGTGCCAGCCCTGAAAGATCTTGCTGCTCCTCATCTCCCACTGGTAACCTCTCAAACGAACCACAAACACTTGGCCTCTGAACTTGTTTAGCCTACTAAAACTTCCAACGTACACAGCTTCTCCTGCTCAATCTAGCCAGAGCTCAACACCGAAATTGCGAACGTCCAGCGATTGCTCCTACACTAAAGGTGCCAGCCCTGAAAGCTCTTGCTGGTCCTCATCTCCCACTGGTAACCTCTCAAACGAACCACAAACACTTGGGCTCTGAACTTGTTTAGCCTACTAAAACTTCCAACGTACACTGCCTCTCCTGCTCAATCTGGCCAGAGCTCAACACCGAAATTGCGAACGTCCAGCGATTGCTCCTACACTAAAGGGGCCAGCCCTGAAAGCTCTTGCTGGTCCTCATCTCCCACTGGTAACCTCTCAAACGAACCACAAACACTTGGGCTCTGAACTTGTTTAGCCTACTAAAACTTCCAACGTACACTGCCTCTCCTGCTCAATCTGGCCAGAGCTCAACACCGAAATTGCGAACGTCCAGCGATTGCTCCTACACTAAAGGTGCCAGCCCTGAAAGCTCTTGCTGCTCCTTATCTCCCACTGGTAACCTCTCAAATGAACCACAAACACTTGGGCTCTGAACTTCTTTAGCCTACTAAAACTTCCAACGTACACAGCCTCGCCTGCTCAATCTGGCCAGAGCTCAACACCGAAATTGCGAACGTCCGGCGACTGCTCCTACACTAAAGGTGCCAGCCCTGAAAGATCTTGCTGGTCCTCATCTCCCACTGGTAACCTCTCAAACGAACCACAAACACTTGGGCTCTGAACTTGTTTAGCCTACTAAAACTTCCAACGTACACAGCTTCTCCTGCTCAATCTAGCCAGAGCTCAACACCGAAATTGCGAACGTCCAGCGATTGCTCCTACACTAAAGGTGCCAGCCCTGAAAGCTCTTGCTGGTCCTCATCTCCCACTGGTAACCTCTCAAACGAACCACAAACACTTGTCCTCTGAACTAGTTTAGCCTACTAAAACTTCCAACGTACACAGCCTCTCCTGCTCAATCTGGCCAGAGCTCAACACCAAAATTGCGAACGTCCAGAGTTTGATCCTACACTAAAGGTGCCAGCCCTGAAAGCTCTTGCTGGTCCTCATCTCCCACTGGTAACCTCTCAAACGAACCACAAACACTTGGGCTCTGAACTTGTTTAGCCTACTAAAACTTCCAACGTACACAGCCTCTCCTGCTCGATCTGGCCAGAGCTCAACACCGAAATTGCGAACGTCCAGCGATTGCTCCTACACTAAAGGTGCCAGCCCTGAAAGATCTTGCTGCTCCTCATCTCCCACTGGTAACCTCTCAAACGAACCACAAACACTTGGCCTCTGAACTTGTTTAGCCTACTAAAACTTCCAACGTACACAGCCTCTCCTGCTCAATCTGGCCAGAGCTCAACACCGAAATTGCGAACGTCCAGGGATTGCTCCTACACTAAAGGTGCCAGCCCTGAAAGCTCTTGCTGCTCCTCATCTCCCACTGGTAACCTCTCAAACGAACCACAAACACTTGGCTCTGAACTTCTTTAGCCTACTAAAACTTCCAACGTACACAGCCTCGCCTGCTCAATCTGGCCAGAGCTCAACACCGAAATTGTGAACGTCCAGCGATTGCTCCTACACTAAAGGTGCCAGCCCTGAAAGCTCTTGCTGCTCCTCATCTCCCACTGGTAACCTCTCAAACGAACCACAAACACTTGGCCTCTGAACTTGTTTAGCCTACTAAAACTTCCAACGTACACAGCCTCTCCTGCTCAATCTGGCCAGAGCTCAACACCGAAATTGCGAACGTCCAGCTATTGCTCCTACACTAAAGGTGCAGCCCTGAAAGCTCTTGCTGCTCCTCATCTCCACTGGTAACCTCTCAAACGAACCACAAACACTTGGGCTCTGAACTTCTTTAGCCTACTAAAACTTCCAACGTACACAGCCTCTCCTGCTCAATCTGGCCAGAGCTCAACACCGAAATTGCGCACGTCCAGCGATTGCTCCTACAATAAAGGGCCAGCCCTGAAAGCTCTTGCTGGTCCTCATCTCCCACTGGTAACCTCTCAAACGAACCACAAACACTTGGCCTCTGAACTTGTTTAGCCTACTAAAACTTCCAACGTACACAACCTCTCCTGCTCAATCTGGCCAGAGCTCAACACCGAAATTGCGAACTGTCCAGCGATTGCTCCTACACTAAAGGGGCCAGCCCTGAAAGCTCTTGCTGATCCTCATCTCCCACTGGTAACCTCTCAAACGAACCACAAACACTTGGGCTCTGACTTGTTTAGCCTACTAAAACTTCCAACGTACACTGCCTCTCCTGCTCAATCTGGCCAGAGCTCAACACCGAAATTGCGAACGTCCAGCAATTACTCCTACACTAAAGGTGCCAGCCCTGAAAGCTCTTGCTGCTCCTTATCTCCCACTGGTAACCTCTCAAACGAACCACAAACACTTGGGCTCTGAACTTGTTTAGCCTATTAAAACTTCCAACATACACAGCTCTCCTGCTCAATCTGGCCAGAGATCAACACCGAAATTGCGAACGTCCAGCGATTGCTCCTACACTAAAGGGGCCAGCCCTGAAAGCTCTTGCTGGTCCTCATCTCCCACTGGTAACCTCTCAAACGAACCACAAACACTTGGCCTCTGAACTTGTTTAGCCTACTAAAACTTCCAACGTACACTGCCTCTCCTGCTCAATCTGGCAGAGCTCAACACCGAAATTGCGAACGTCCAGAGATTGATCCTACACTAAAGGTGCCAGCCCTGAAAGCTCTTGCTGGTCCTCATCTCCCACTGGTAACCTCTCAAACGAACCACAAACACTTGGCTCTGAACTTGTTTAGCCTACTAAAACTTCCAACGTACACAGCCTCTCCTGCTCAATCTGGCCAGAGCTCAACACCGAAATTGCGAACGTCCAGAGATTGATCCTACACTAAAGGGGCCAGCCCTGAAAGCTCTTGCTGCTCCTCATCTCCCACTGGTAACCTCTCAAACGAACCACAAACACTTGGCCTCTGAACTTGTTTAGCCTACTAAAACTTCCAACGTACACAGCCTCTCCTGCTCAATCTGGCCAGAGCTCAACACCGAAATTGCGAACGTCCAGCGATTGCTCCTACACTAAAGGGGCCAGCCCTGAAAGCTCTTGCTGCTCCTCATCTCCCACTGGTAACCTCTCAAACGAACCACAAACACTTGGGCTCTGAACTTGTTTAGCCTACTAAAACTTCCAACGTACACAGCCTCGCCTGCTCAATCTGGCCAGAGCTCAACACCGAAATTGCGAACGTCCAGCGATTGCTCCTACACTAAAGGTGCCAGCCCTGAAAGCTCTTGCTGGTCCTCATCTCCCACTGGTAACCTCTCAAACGAACCACAAACACTTGGGCTCTGAACTTGTTTAGCCTACTAAAACTTCCAACGTACACAGCCTCGCCTGCTCAATCTGGCCAGAGCTCAACACCGAAATTGCGAACGTCCAGCGATTGCTCCTACACTAAAGGTGCCAGCCCTGAAAGCTCTTGCTGGTCCTCATCTCCCACTGGTAACCTCTCAAACGAACCACAAACACTTGTCCTCTGAACTAGTTTAGCCTACTAAAACTTCCAACGTACACAGCCTCTCCTGCTCAATCTGGCCAGAGCTCAACACCAAAATTGCGAACGTCCAGCGATTGCTCCTACACTAAAGGTGCCAGCCCTGAAAGATCTTGCTGGTCCTCATCTCCCACTGGTAACCTCTCAAACGAACCACAAACACTTGGCCTCTGACTTGTTTAGCCTACTAAAACTTCCAACGTACACTGCCTCTCCTGCTCAATCTGGCCAGAGCTCAACACCGAAATTGCGAACGTCCAGGGATTGCTCCTACACTAAAGGGGCCAGCCCTGAAAGCTCTTGCTGCTCCTCATCTCCCACTGGTAACCTCTCAAATGAACCACAAACACTTGGCTCTGAACTTCTTTAGCCTACTAAAACTTCCAACGTACACAGCCTCGCCTGCTCAATCTGGCCAGAGCTCAACACCGAAATTGCGAACGTCCAGCGATTGCTCCTACACTAAAGGTGCCAGCCCTGAAAGCTCTTGCTGGTCCTCATCTCCCACTGGTAACCTCTCAAACGAACCACAAACACTTGGCCTCTGAACTTGTTTAGCCTACTAAAACTTCCAACGTACACAGCCTCTCCTGCTCAATCTGGCCAGAGCTCAACACCGAAATTGCGAACGTCCAGCGATTGCTCCTACACTAAAGGGGCCAGCCCTGAAAGCTCTTGCTGGTCCTCATCTCCCACTGGTAACCTCTCAAACGAACCACAAACACTTGGCCTCTGAACTTCTTTAGCCTACTAAAACTTCCAACGTACACTGCCTCTCCTGCTCAATCTGGCCAGAGCTCAACACCGAAATTGCGAACGTCCAGCGATTGCTCCTACACTAAAGGTGCCAGCCCTGAAAGCTCTTGCTGCTCCTCATCTCCCACTGGTAACCTCTCAATGAACCACAAACACTTGGCCTCTAGAACTTGTTTAGCCTGCTAAAACTTCCAACGTACACAGCCTCTCCTGCTCAATCTGGCCAGAGCTCAACACCGAAATTGCGCACGTCCAGCGATTGCTCCTACAATAAAGGTGCCAGCCCTGAAAGCTCTTGCTGCTCCTCATCTCCCACTGGTAACCTCTCAAACGAACCACAAACACTTGGGCTCTGAACTTGTTTAGGCTACTAAAATTTCCAACGTACACAGCCTCTCCTGCTCAATCTGGCCAGAGCTCAACACCGAAATTGCGAACGTCCAGCGATTGCTCCTACACTAAAGGGGCCAGCCCTGAAAGCTCTTGCTGATCCTCATCTCCCACTGGTAACCTCTCAAATGAACCACAAACACTTGGGCTCTGAACTTCTTTAGCCTACTAAAACTTCCAACGTACACAGCCTCGCCTGCTCAATCTGGCCAGAGCTCAACACCGAATTGCGAACGTCCAGCGATTGCTCCTACACTAAAGGTGCCAGCCCTGAAAGCTCTTGCTGGTCCTCATCTCCCACTGGTAACCTCTCAAACGAACCACAAACACTTGGGCTCTGAACTTGTTTAGCCTACTAAAACTTCCAAACGTACACAGCCTCTCCTGCTCAATCTGCCAGAGCTCAACACCGAAATTGCGAACGTCCAGCTATTGCTCCTACACTAAAGGGGCCAGCCTGAAAGCTCTTGCTGGTCCTCATCTCCCACTGGTAACCTCTCAAACGAACCACAAACACTTGGGCTCTAAACTTCTTTAGCCTACTAAAACTTCCAACGTACACTGCCTCTCCTGCTCAATCTGGCCAGAGCTCAACACCGAAATTGCGAACGTCCAGCGATTGCTCCTACACTAAAGGTGCCAGCCCTGAAAGCTCTTGCTGCTCCTCATCTCCCACTGGTAACCTCTCAAATGAACCACAAACACTTGGCCTCTGAACTTGTTTAGCCTGCTAAAACTTCCAACGTACACAGCCTCTCCTGCTCAATCTGGCCAGAGCTCAACACCGAAATTGCGCACGTCCAGCGATTGCTCCTACAATAAAGGGGCCAGCCCTGAAAGCTCTTGCTGGTCCTCATCTCCCACTGGTAACCTCTCAAACGAACCACAAACACTTGGGCTCTGAACTTGTTAGCCTACTAAAACTTCCAACGTACACAGCCTCTCCTGCTCAATCTGGCCAGAGCTCAACACCGAAATTGCGAACGTCCAGCGATTGCTCCTACACTAAAGGGGCCAGCCCTGAAAGCTCTTGCTGATCCTCATCTCCCACTGGTAACCTCTCAAATGAACCACAAACACTTGGGCTCTGAACTTGTTTAGCCTACTAAAACTTCCAACGTACACTGCCTCTCCTGCTCAATCTGGTCAGAGCTCAACACCGAAATTGCGAACGTCCAGTAATTACTCCTACACTAAAGGTGCCAGCCCTGAAAGCTCTTGCTGCTCCTTATCTCCCACTGGTAACCTCTCAAACGAACCACAAACACTTGGGCTCTGAACTAGTTTAGCCTACTAAAACTTACAACGTACACAGCCTCTCCTGCTCAATCTGGCCAGAGCTCAACACCGAAATTGCGAACGTCAGCGATTGCTCCTACACTAAAGGTGCCAGCCCTGAAAGCTCTTGCTGCTCCTCATCTCCCACTGGTAACCTCTCAAACGAACCACAAACACTTGGGCTCTGAACTTGTTTAGCCTATTAAAACTTCCAACGTACACAGCCTCTCCTGCTCAATCTGGCCAGAGCTCAACACCGAAATTGCGAACGTCCAGCGATTGCTCCTACACTGAAGGGGCCAGCCCTGAAAGCTCTTGCTGGTCCTCATCTCCCACTGGTAACCTCTCAAACGAACCACAAACACTTGGCCTCTGACTTGTTTAGCCTACTAAAACTTCCAACGTACACAGCCTCGCTGCTCAATCTGGCCAGAGCTCAACACCGAAATTGCGAACGTCCAGCGATTGCTCCTACACTAAAGGTGCCAGCCCTGAAAGCTCTTGCTGGTCCTCATCTCCCACTGGTAACCTCTCAAACGAACCACAAACACTTGGGCTCTGAACTTGTTTAGCCTACTAAAACTTCCAACGTACACAGCCTCTCCTGCTCAATCTGGCCAGAGCTCAACACCGAAATTGCGAACGTCCAGCTATTGCTCCTACACTAAAGGGCCAGCCCTGAAAGCTCTTGCTGGTCCTCATCTCCCACTGGTAACCTCTCAAACGAACCACAAACACTTGGGCTCTAAACTTCTTTAGCCTACTAAAACTTCCAACGTACACTGCCTCTCCTGCTCAATCTGGCCAGAGCTCAACACCGAAATTGCGAACGTCCAGCGATTGCTCCTACACTAAAGGTGCCAGCCCTGAAAGCTCTTGCTGCTCCTCATCTCCACTGGTAACCTCTCAAATGAACCACAAACACTTGGCCTCTGAACTTGTTTAGCCTGCTAAAACTTCCAACGTACACAGCCTCTCCTGCTCAATCTGGCCAGAGCTCAACACCGAAATTGCGCACGTCCAGCGATTGCTCCTACAATAAAGGGGCCAGCCCTGAAAGCTCTTGCTGGTCCTCATCTCCCACTGGTAACCTCTCAAACGAACCACAAACACTTGGGCTCTGAACTTGTTTAGCCTACTAAAACTTCCAACGTACACAGCCTCTCCTGCTCAATCTGGCCAGAGCTCAACACCGAATTGCGAACGTCCAGCGATTGCTCCTACACTAAAGGGGCCAGCCCTGAAAGCTCTTGCTGATCCTCATCTCCCACTGGTAACCTCTCAAATGAACCACAAACACTTGGGCTCTGAACTTGTTTAGCCTACTAAAACTTCCAACGTACACTGCCTCTCCTGCTCAATCTGGTCAGAGCTCAACACCGAAATTGCGAACGTCCAGTAATTACTCCTACACTAAAGGTGCCAGCCCTGAAAGCTCTTGCTGCTCCTTATCTCCCACTGGTAACCTCTCAAACGAACCACAAACACTTGGGCTCTCTTGAACTAGTTTAGCCTACTAAAACTTACAACGTACACAGCCTCTCCTGCTCAATCTGGCCAGAGCTCAACACCGAAATTGCGAACGTCCAGCGATTGCTCCTACACTAAAGGTGCCAGCCCTGAAAGCTCTTGCTGCTCCTCATCTCCACTGGTAACCTCTCAACGAACCACAAACACTTGGGCTCTGAACTTGTTTAGCCTATTAAAACTTCCAACGTACACAGCCTCTCCTGCTCAATCTGGCCAGAGCTCACACCGAAATTGCGAACGTCCAGCGATTGCTCCTACACTAAAGGGGCCAGCCCTGAAAGCTCTTGCTGGTCCTCATCTCCCACTGGTAACCTCTCAAACGAACCACAAACACTTGGCCTCTGAACTTGTTTAGCCTACTAAAACTTCCAACGTACACAGCGTCTCCTGCTCAATCTGGCCAGAGCTCAACACCGAAATTGCGAACGTCCAGCGATTGCTCCTACACTAAAGGTGCCAGCCCTGAAAGCTCTTGCTGGTCCTCATCTCCCACTGGTAACCTCTCAAACGAACCACAAACACTTGGCCTCTGAACTTGTTTAGCCTACTAAAACTTCCAACGTACACTGCCTCTCCTGCTCAATCTGGCCAGAGCTCAACACCGAAATTGCGTAACGTCCAGCGATTGCTCCTACACTAAAGGTGCCAGCCCTGAAAGCTCTTGCTGGTCCTCATCTCCCACTGGTAACCTCTCAAACGAACCACAAACACTTGGCCTCTGAACTTGTTTAGCCTACTAAAACTTCCAACGTACACTGCCTCTCCTGCTCAATCTGCCAGAGCTCAACACCGAAATTGCGAACGTCCAGCGATTGCTCCTACACTAAAGGTGCCAGCCCTGAAAGCTCTTGCTGGTCCTCATCTCCCACTGGTAACCTCTCAAACGAACCACAAACACTTGGCCTCTGAACTTCTTTAGCCTACTAAAACTTCCAACGTACACAGCCTCTCCTGCTCAATCTGGCCAGAGCTCAACACCGAAATTGCGAACGTCCAGCGATTGCTCCTACACTAAAGGCGCCAGCCCTGAAAGCTCTTGCTGCTCCTTATCTCCCACTGGTAGCCTCTCAAATGAACACAAACACTTGGGCTCTGAACTTCTTTAGCCTACTAAAACTTCCAACGTACACAGCCTCGCCTGCTCAATCTGGCCAGAGCTCAACACCGAAATTGCGAACGTCCAGCGATTGCTCCTACACTAAAGGTGCCAGCCCTGAAAGCTCTTGCTGGTCCTCATCTCCCACTGGTAACCTCTCAAACGAACCACAAACACTTGGGCTCTGAACTTGTTAGCCTACTAAAACTTCCAACGTAAACAGTTTCTCCTGCTCAATCTAGCCAGAGCTCAACACCGAAATTGCGAACGTCCAGCGATTGCTCCTACACTAAAGGTGCCAGCCCTGAAAGCTCTTGCTGGTCCTCATCTCCCACTGGTAACCTCTCAAACGAACCACAAACACTTGGCCTCTGAACTTGTTTAGCCTACTAAAACTTCCAACGTACACAGCTTCTCCTGCTCAATCTAGCCAGAGCTTAACACCGAAATTGCGAACGTCCAGCGATTGCTCCTACACTAAAGGTGCCAGCCCTGAAAGCTCTTGCTGGTCCTCATCTCCCACTGGTAACCTCTCAAACGAACCACAAACACTTGGGCTCTGAACTTGTTTAGCCTACTAAAACTTCCAACGTACACAGCCTCGCCTGCTCAATCTGGCCAGAGCTCAACACCGAAATTGCGAACGTCCAGGGATTGCTCCTACACTAAAGGGGCCAGCCCTGAAAGCTCTTGCTGCTCCTCATCTCCCACTGGTAACCTCTCAAATGAACCACAAACACTTGGGCTCTGAACTTCTTTAGCCTACTAAAACTTCCAACGTACACAGCCTCGCCTGCTCAATCTGGCCAGAGCTCAACACCGAAATTGCGAACGTCCAGCGATTGCTCCTACACTAAAGGCGCCAGCCCTGAAAGCTCTTGCTGCTCCTTATCTCCCACTGGTAGCCTCTCAAATGAACCACAAACACTTGGGCTCTGAACTTCTTTAGCCTACTAAAACTTCCAACGTACACAGCCTCGCCTGCTCAATCTGGCCAGAGCTCAACACCGAAATTGCGAACGTCCAGCGATTGCTCCTACACTAAAGGTGCCAGCCCTGAAAGCTCTTGCTGGTCCTCATCTCCCACTGGTAACCTCTCAAACGAACCACAAACACTTGGGCTCTGAACTTGTTTAGCCTACTAAAACTTCCAACGTAAACAGTTTCTCCTGCTCAATCTGGCCAGAGCTCAACACCGAAATTGCGAACGTCCAGCGATTGCTCCTACACTAAAGGTGCCAGCCCTGAAAGCTCTTGCTGGTCCTCATCTCCCACTGTAACCTCTCAAACGAACCACAAACACTGGCCTCTGAACTTGTTTAGCCTACTAAAACTTCAACGTACACAGCTTCTCCTGCTCAATCTAGCCAGAGCTTAACACCGAAATTGCGAACGTCCAGCGATTGCTCCTACACTAAAGGTGCCAGCCCTGAAAGCTCTTGCTGGTCCTCATCTCCCACTGGTAACCTCTCAAACGAACCACAAACACTTGGGCTCTGAACTTGTTTAGCCTACTAAAACTTCCAACGTACACAGCCTCGCCTGCTCAATCTGGCCAGAGCTCAACACCGAAATTGCGAACGTCCAGGGATTGCTCCTACACTAAAGGGGCCAGCCCTGAAAGCTCTTGCTGCTCCTCATCTCCCACTGGTAACCTCTCAAATGAACCACAAACACTTGGGCTCTGAACTTCTTTAGCCTACTAAAACTTCCAACGTACACAGCTCGCCTGCTCAATCTGGCCAGAGCTCAACACCGAAATTGTGAACGTCCAGCGATTGCTCCTACACTAAAGGTGCCAGCCCTGAAAGCTCTTGCTGGTCCTCATCTCCCACTGGTAACCTCTCAAACGAACCACAAACACTTGGCCTCTGAACTTGTTTAGCCTACTAAAACTTCCAACGTACACAGCCTCTCCTGCTCAATATCTGGCCAGAGCTCAACACCGAAATTGCGAACGTCCAGCTATTGCTCCTACACTAAAGGGGCCAGCCCTGAAAGCTCTTGCTGGTCCTCATCTCCCACTGGTAACCTCTCAAACGAACCACAAACACTTGGGCTCTGAACTTCTTTAGCCTACTAAAACTTCCAACGTACACAGCCTCGCCTGCTCAATCTGGCCAGAGCTCAACACCGAAATTGCGAACGTCCAGCGATTGCTCCTACACTAAAGGCGCCAGCCCTGAAAGCTCTTGCTGCTCCTTATCTCCCACTGGTAGCCTCTCAAATGAACCACAAACACTTGGGCTCTGAACTTCTTTAGCCTACTAAAACTTCCAACGTACACAGCCTCGCCTGCTCAATCTGGCCAGAGCTCAACACCGAAATTGCGAACGTCCAGCGATTGCTCCTACACTAAAGGTGCCAGCCCTGAAAGCTCTTGCTGGTCCTCATCTCCCACTGGTAACCTCTCAAACGAACCACAAAACACTTGGGCTCTGAACTTGTTTAGCCTACTAAAACTTCCAACGTAAACAGTTTCTCCTGCTCAATCTAGCCAGAGCTCAACACCGAAATTGCGAACGTCCAGCGATTGCTCCTACACTAAAGGTGCCAGCCCTGAAAGCTCTTGCTGGTCCTCATCTCCCACTGGTAACCTCTCAAACGAACCACAAACACTTGGCCTCTGAACTTGTTTAGCCTACTAAAACTTCCAACGTACACAGCTTCTCCTGCTCAATCTAGCCAGAGCTTAACACCGAAATTGCGAACGTCCAGCGATTGCTCCTACACTAAAGGTGCCAGCCCTGAAAGCTCTTGCTGGTCCTCATCTCCCACTGGTAACCTCTCAAACGAACCACAAACACTTGGGCTCTGAACTTGTTTAGCCTACTAAAACTTCCAACGTACACAGCCTCGCCTGCTCAATCTGGCCAGAGCTCAACACCGAAATTGCGAACGTCCAGGGATTGCTCCTACACTAAAGGGGCCAGCCCTGAAAGCTCTTGCTGCTCCTCATCTCCCACTGGTAACCTCTCAAATGAACCACAAACACTTGGCTCTGAATCTTCTTTAGCCTACTAAAACTTCCAACGTACACAGCCTCGCCTGCTCAATCTGGCCAGAGCTCAACACCGAAATTGTGAAACGTCCAGCGATTGCTCCTACACTAAAGGTGCCAGCCCTGAAAGCTCTTGCTGGTCCTCATCTCCCACTGGTAACCTCTCAAATGAACCACAAACACTTGGGCTCTGAACTTGTTAGCCTACTAAAACTTCCAACGTACACAGCTCTCCTGCTCAATCTGGCCAGAGCTCAACACCGAAATTGCGAACGTCCAGCTATTGCTCCTACACTAAAGGGGCCAGCCCTGAAAGCTCTTGCTGGTCCTCATCTCCCACTGGTAACCTCTCAAACGAACCACAAACACTTGGGCTCTGAACTTGTTTAGCCTACTAAAACTTCCAACGTACACAGCCTCGCCTGCCTCAATCTGGCCAGAGCTCAACACCGAAATTGCGAACGTCCAGCGATTGCTCCTACACTAAAGGCGCCAGCCCTGAAAGCTCTTGCTGCTCCTTATCTCCCACTGGTAGCCTCTCAAATGAACCACAAACACTTGGGCTCTGAACTTCTTTAGCCTACTAAAACTTCCAACGTACACAGCCTCGCCTGCTCAATCTGGCCAGAGCTCACACCGAAATTGCGAACGTCCAGCGATTGCTCCTACACTAAAGGTGCCAGCCCTGAAAGCTCTTGCTGGTCCTCATCTCCCACTGGTAACCTCTCAAACGAACCACAAACACTTGGGCTCTGAACTTGTTTAGCCTACTAAAACTTCCAACGTACACAGCCTCGCCTGCTCAATCTGGCCAGAGCTCAACACCGAAATTGCGAACGTCAGCGATTGCTCCTACACTAAAGGTGCCAGCCCTGAAAGCTCTTGCTGGTCCTCATCTCCCACTGGTAACCTCTCAAACGAACCACAAACACTTGGCCTCTGAACTTGTTTAGCCTACTAAAACTTCCAACGTAAACAGTTTCTCCTGCTCAATCTAGCCAGAGCTCAACACCGAAATTGCGAACGTCCAGCGATTGCTCCTACACTAAAGGTGCAGCCCTGAAAGCTCTTGCTGGTCCTCATCTCCACTGGTAACCTCTCAAACGAACCACAAACACTTGGCTCTGAACTTGTTTAGCCTACTAAAACTTCCAACGTACACAGCCTCGCCTGCTCAATCTGGCCAGAGCTCAACACCGAAATTGCGAACGTCCAGGATTGCTCCTACACTAAAGGGGCCAGCCCTGAAAGCTCTTGCTGCTCCTCATCTCCCACTGGTAACCTCTCAAATGAACCACAAACACTTGGCTCTGAACTTCTTTAGCCTACTAAAACTTCCAACGTACACAGCCTCGCCTGCTCAATCTGGCCAGAGCTCAACACCGAAATTGTGAACGTCCAGCGATTGCTCCTACACTAAAGGTGCCAGCCCTGAAAGCTCTTGCTGGTCCTCATCTCCCACTGGTAACCTCTCAAACGAACCACAAACACTTGGCCTCTGAACTTGTTTAGCCTACTAAAACTTCCAACGTACACAGCCTCTCCTGCTCAATCTGGCCAGAGCTCAACACCGAAATTGCGAACGTCCAGCTATTGCTCCTACACTAAAGGGGCCAGCCCTGAAAGCTCTTGCTGGTCCTCATCTCCCACTGGTAACCTCTCAAACGAACCACAAACACTTGGGCTCTGAACTTCTTAGCCTACTAAAACTTCCAACGTACACAGCCTCGCCTGCTCAATCTGGCCAGAGCTCAACACCGAAATTGCGAACGTCCAGCGATTGCTCCTACACTAAAGGCGCCAGCCCTGAAAGCTCTTGCTGCTCCTTATCTCCCACTGGTAGCCTCTCAAATGAACCACAAACACTTGGGCTCTGAACTTCTTTAGCCTACTAAAACTTCCAACGTACACAGCCTCGCCTGCTCAATCTGGCCAGAGCTCAACACCGAAATTGCGAACGTCCAGCGATTGCTCCTACACTAAAGGTGCCAGCCCTGAAAGCTCTTGCTGGTCCTCATCTCCCACTGGTAACCTCTCAAACGAACCACAAACACTTGGGCTCTGAACTTGTTTAGCCTACTAAAACTTCCAACGTAAACAGTTTCTCCTGCTCAATCTAGCCAGAGCTCAACACCGAAATTGCGAACGTCCAGCGATTGCTCCTACACTAAAGGTGCCAGCCCTGAAAGCTCTTGCTGGTCCTCATCTCCCACTGGTAACCTCTCAAACGAACCACAAACACTTGGCCTCTGAACA